>NW_011485193.1:12338-13349 GCF_000754665.1 Bison bison bison | reverse complement strand
ATTACAAAACTCTTAGAGGAAACCATAGGCAGAATACTTTCTGACATCAATCACAGGAAGATCCTCTATGACCCACCTGCTAGAGTAATGAAAATAAAAACAAAAATAAACAAATGGGACCAAATTAAACTTAAAAGCTTTTGCACAGCAAAGAAAACTATAAGCAAGGTGAAAAGACTACCCTTAGAATGGGAGAAAATATTAGCAAATGAAACAACTGACAAAGGATTAATCTCCAAAATACAAAAGCAGCTCATACAAGTCAATACCAGAAAAACAAAGAATCCAATCAAAAAGTGGGGAAAAGAACTAAACAGACATTTCTCCAAAGAAGACATACAGGTGGCTAACAAACACATGAAAAGATGCTCAACATTGCTCATTATTATAGAAAGGATGCATGTTGATGTATGGCAAAACCAATACAATATTGTAAAGTAAAAAATAATAATAATTTAAAAATTTTTTAAAAAGGCAAGTCAAAAGTATAATGAGATATCACCTCACACTGGTCAGAATGATCATCACCAAAAAGTCTACAAGCAATAAAGGCTGGAGAGGCTGTGGAGAAAAGGGAACCCTCTTGCACTGTTGGTGGGAATTTAAATTGATACAACCACTATGGAAGACAGTATGGCGATTCCTTTAAAAACTAGGAATAAAACCACCATATGACTCAGGAATCCCACTCCTAGGCATATACCCTGAGGAAACCAAAATTGAAAAAGACACATGTATCCTAATGTTCATTGCAGCACCATTTACATTAACCGGAACATGGAAACAACCTAGATGTCCATTGACAGATGAATGGATAAAGAAGCTGTGGTACATACATACAATTGAATATTACTAAGCCATAAAAAGGAACACATTTGAATCAGTTTTAATGAGGTGGATGAACCTAGAATCTATTATACAGAGTGAAGTAAGTCAGAACGACAAAAACAAATATCATACTAACACATATATATGGAATCTAGAAAGATGGTACAGATGAAATTATTTGCA
>NW_011485193.1:11794-11976 GCF_000754665.1 Bison bison bison | reverse complement strand
TCTGGAAGTCATAAGAGGCTCTCCTCAACATCTCAAACTGTAGCAGGTGGCAGGAGTCCACAGGATCTCAGACAGTGGGTCCAAAAAGCAGCATGTCCTTCAATTTTCCTTCAAGTTCATTTGGAGTGAAAACTTCTGAGTAAAGATGGCACCTTGAACATGCACATCTACTTTCATTACCT
>NW_011485193.1:10342-11309 GCF_000754665.1 Bison bison bison | reverse complement strand
AGCCATACATCCAAAAGGAGGGGGGAAATAAGACAGGGGATACAAGCAATTAGGTTTAGCAAATAGAATATAAATGGACAAGTAGCAGCCAACTTATCATGCTCAAGAAAACATGATCCTGGGCTTCCCTGGTGGCTCAGTGGTAAATGATTCACCTACTAATGCAGGAGACACAGGTTTGATCCCTGATCCAGGAAGATTCCCACATGCCACGGAGCAACTAAACCCATGTGCCACAATGATTGCACCTGTGCTCTACAGCCTGGGAGTCACAATTACTGAATCCATATGCTGCAACTACTGAAGCCTGCATGCCCTAGAGCTTGTGCTGTGCAACAAGAGAAGCCACTGCAATGAGGAGCCTGTGTACCACAACTAGAGAGTAGCCCCCACTGGCCTGAAACTAGAAAAAAAGCCCATGCAGCAATGAACACTCAGCACAACCAAAAATAAAATAAATAAATAAATAATTTTTAAGAAAGAAAAAAGGAAGCATGATCCTAAGCTAGGATGGAATAAAGCTAACAGCAAATAAATTTTATGTTGAACCATATTCAAAAATTTCAGGAATGATGGCAACATTTAATTTGGAAGTAAGGATAAAGTGGAGTCTGTGATCAATAGGCTTATACTATGGTAACTGGAATCTCATAGGTTTAAAACATTAAAAGATTTGTTTATTGCTCACACTACATGTCTAGTGTAATCACTCAGGAAATGAGGCTTGTGGGGGCTTCATCTTGAAACAATTGCCATAGCAGAAAAAAAGTAACATGGCAAACCATACATTTGTTCCTAAGCATTCTGCTTGGAAATGACATGCTTCACCTGCTCACATTTCAAGGCCAAAACAATTCACATGACAGTGAATTGGAGGTTAATCCAAAGGAGATTTGGAAGTGAAATGAGGAAAGCTGAATTATTGTTGTATTTCCTTAGTGTCTACCATAAAGGACTCTAAGAAAAG
>NW_011485193.1:9622-10242 GCF_000754665.1 Bison bison bison | reverse complement strand
CGATTCCATTCTTAAACCCTGACAGATATTTGGGCATTTATTTTCTAGCGAGGGTAAAACAAAAGATTTCTTGACTGAAGGACACCAGGTGTAGCTGAGGATAGGGCTAATGTACTGAACCGAAACTACCTCCCCTAAGCCTTCTTCTTCCACTGGGCTTCCAGAAAGGTGGCAGATAGGTCTTTGCCTTTTAGGCAGGAAACTGGAAGAGTATTTGGGGTGGGCGGCAAACTGACCATTTTTAAGAGAAAGGATATAACCATAACCTTAAAATGAAGCGATATAATCTTATATAACCTTAAAATGAAGTGCAGTGATATAACCTTAAAATGAGGCTCATAGTCAAGAAGTCATAAATATGAACTCAAAGATTCAGTTCAGTTCAGTCACTCAGTCATGTCTGACTCTTTGTGACCCCATGAACTGCAGCACACCAAGCTTCCCTGTCCATCACCAACTCCCCGGAGCTTGCTCAAATTCATGCCCATTGAGTTGTTGATGCCATCCAACCATCTCATCCTCTTCCATCTCATCCTCATCCAACCTTCTCCTCCTGTCATTAATCTTTCCCAGCATCAAGGTCTTTTCCAATGAATCAGTTATTTGCATCAGGTGGCCAA
>NW_011485193.1:5039-5880 GCF_000754665.1 Bison bison bison | reverse complement strand
CTACTCCATTTCTTCTGAGGGATTCTTGCCCACAGTAGTAGATATAATGGTCATCTGAGTTAAATTCACCCATTCCAGTCCATTTTATTTCGCTGATTCCTAGAATGTCAACATTCATTCTTGCCATCTCTTGTTTGACCACTTGCAATTTGCCTTGATTCATGGACCTGACATTCCAGGTTCCTATGCAATATTGCTCTTTACAGCATCGGACCTTGCTTCTATCACCAGTCACATCCACAGCTGGATATTCTTTTTGCTTTGGCTCCATCCCTTCATTCTTTCTGGAGTTATTTCTCCACTGATCTCCAGTAGCATATTGGGCACCTGTGTTTTGCTGGTACACAAATTGAGGTGTGTGTTGTGCAAAGGGAGCTTCACTGGTGGCTCAGTGATAAAGAATCAGCCTGCAATGCAAGAGATAGGCAGGAGATGCAGGTTTGATCCTTGGGTCGGGAAGATCCCCTGGAGTAGGAAATGGCAACCCATTCTAGTATTCTTGCCTGGAAAATTCTATGAACAGAGGATCCTGGCAGGCTACAGTCCATGGAGTCACAAAGAGCCAGACAGGACTGAGCGACTGAGCATTCATGCTTAAACAAAGACATGCGTATTAAATGGTTGAGCTAGAATTTAGATTGAGATCAATCTGCAAGCATGTCCTTTAAATTGTTATGATCTAATGCCTCTTTCGGAGAAGGCAACGGCCCCCCACGCCAGTACTCTTGCTTGGAAAATCCCATGGACGGAGGAGCCTAGTAGGCTGCAGTCCATGGGGTCGCTAAGAGTCGGACACGACTGAGCGACTTCACTTTCACTTTTCACTTTACTGCATTGGAGA
>NW_011485193.1:0-927 GCF_000754665.1 Bison bison bison | reverse complement strand
CACCTCTATCTCCTCCCTCCTCCTTCTCTTCTCTGTTTAACTCTTTGAATCTCTCTGGGTTTTCCGGGCCATGGAGAACACTTAGGGAACCGATTACTGGCCAGATTGGTCTCTCCCCTTTTGACTCTCCCTCTTCTCCTCCTGGTCACCTCTATTTCCCTCCTCCCTCTTCTTTTCTCCATGTAATTCTGTGAACCTCTCTGGGTGTCCCTCACAGTGGAGAATCTTTTCTCCTTTAATCTAGATGTTTTATCATCTGTGCTGTATGGATGAACTCTTGAGGCTACTGTAAGAATAAGACTGAAAACCAGTGGCAGGAGGCTTAAATCCAAAACTTGAGAACACCATTAAACTCCTGACTCCAGGGAATATTAATCAACAAGAGCTCACGCAAAAGCCTCCGTACCTACACTGAAATCATGCTCCACCCAAGAGCCAACAAGTTCTAGAGCAAGACATACCATGCTGATGCTCCAGCAACGCAGGAACACAGACTTGAGCATTAAAATACAGGCTGCCCAAAGTCACACCAAACCCATAGATACCCCAAAAGCTACTACTGGACACTTCATTGTACTCCAGAGAGAAGAGATACAGCTCCACACACCAGAACACAGATAAAAGTTTCCCTAAACAAGAAACCTTGACAAGCCACTAGTCCAACCCCAACCACAGGAAGCAACCTCCACAATAAAGAGGAACCACAAACTTCCAGCCTACAGAAAGATCACTTCAAACACAGCAATCTAATCAAAATAAAAAGGTGGAAAAATATTCAGCAGGTAAAGGAGCATGATAAATGCCCATCAAACCAAACCAAAGAGGAGGAGATAGGGAGTCTACATGAAAAAGAATTCAGAATAATGATAGTAAAGATTATCCAAAATCTTGAAAACAAAATGAAGTTACAGATAAATAGTCTGGAGA
>NW_011485192.1:20116-20917 GCF_000754665.1 Bison bison bison | reverse complement strand
TCAGAAAGAGACAAAGCAATGGGCAAGAAGTAGGCATATTAATGTAGGACTCTTATGAGGGAGACAAGCGTGCAGGCAAGGGCCATTACCCCAGGAATTAAGTGGGAAAGTAGGTTTATTTAAGGAGATACACACTCCATAGATGGGCTTCTCATTGCTGTGGCTTCTCTTGTTGTGAAGCCTAGGCTCTAGGGTGCACAGGCTTCAGTAGTTGTAGCATGAGGGCTCAGTAGTTGTGGCTTATGGGCTTAGTTATCCCATGGCATCTGGAATCTTCCCAGACCAGGGATCAAATCTGTGTCCCCTGCATTGGTAGGTGGAATCTTTACCACCGAGCCAGCTGGGAAGCCTTGTAACTATATCCTCTATTTGATGAGATATTGTTTTCATACTTTCCCTTACATCTTTATACATGATTTCTTACTTCTTTGAGCAAATTTAATAGCTGATTTTGAAACTGCACATCTCAGATTGGGACTCAAACCCAGCTGAGACCCAGACTGGGCCTTAAACCTATAGCCTTCTCATTGAAATCACACACCTGGTCTCAGGACTTAATGGAGTTCAGGTTCTTTATGTCTCATAACAGAAAGAATTCGGTGAGAGACAAAGTGATAGGTAAAAAATGGGTGTATTTAGAGATATACATTTCATAGACAGAATGGAGTCCATCTCAAAAGGCAAGAGTGGCCTTGGGAAAAACACACTCCACAGACAGAGTGTGGACCATCTCAGAAGGTGAGAGGCCCTGAAATAAGGTGTGGTTAGTTTTCATGGGCTGAGTATTTCATAGACAAATGA
>NW_011485192.1:15182-16273 GCF_000754665.1 Bison bison bison | reverse complement strand
AAGATACAGTACATACATACAATGGAATACTACTCAGCCATAAAAAGAAATGAATTTGAGTCACTTGTAGTGAGGTGGATAAACCTAGAGTCTGTCATACAGAGTGAAGTAAGTCAGAAAGACAAAAACAAGCATCATATACTAATGCATTTATATGGGATCTAGAAAAATAGTACTGATGAACCTATTTACCAAGAAGTCATGGAGACACAGACAGAGAGAACGGACTTGTGGACACAGCAAGGGAAGAGAGGGTGGTGCGAATTGAGAAAGTAGCATTGATTTATATACACTATCATGTGTAAATTAGAGGGCTTGTGGGAAGCTGCTATATAACAGGGAGCCCAGCCTGATGCTGTGTGACCACCTAGAGGGGTGGAATGTGGGGCGGTAACTGAGGCTCAGAATTTGCGTTGATGTATGGCAGAGACCACCACAACATTGTAAAACAATTATCTTCTAATAAAGAATAAAAAGAAGTAAAAAAGTTCACTAGTGTTGGTTGCTTTGAGGATAAGGCCCACCAAGCTCCTAGTACTACTATTCTGGAATTCTCTATTTTTAAAAAATGGTGAAATATACCTAATAGAGAACATACATACAGCATACACTAACAGTTTGACAAACTGTAAAATCAATACCTGTGTAACTCTCACTAGGTTAAATAAGATAACATTATTAATTTTCCAGAAATTCCTACATACTCCTCAAATTGCTTTTTCCACTTAACACAATACTGTAGCTATTGTTCCTTGTCAAACCATGAAGAATTTTTAAACCTTTTTAGTCAGGGTATAATGTAGATTCACTCATTAGCATACAGAATTTCCTGCTCCAATTTTCCATTCTTTCCTTCAGATCTATTCTTAGAAATGGAATCACTGAGTCAGGGCAGGCATATATATTATTATACTGCCCTGGATAAATGTCGAATCAATTTGTGCCCATATTAGCAGTGTATGAATGTGCCCGTTTTCTTCTATCTTTAGTAGCTCTAGGATTCATCCATAGTACTTACTATTTTGTGATCTTGGCCAACTCAGCCTCTCTGGGCTGCAGTTCTCTTACCTGTAAAATGGATTTTAAAATAG
>NW_011485192.1:13236-15082 GCF_000754665.1 Bison bison bison | reverse complement strand
GTTTCAAGACCAGGGATTGAACCTGGGTCCCTTGTATTGGGACCCCAGAGTCTTAGCCACTGGACCACCAGGGAAGTCTCTGCTTTGAGTATTAGTGAGGTTAAGAATCTTTACATGTGCTTCATGACTATTTGTATTTCTCATTTCGTGAACCATCTAATTCTGTCTGCTCCCATTTTTCAGTTGGGAATTGCTTTCCTTTTATAGTTATTGAACTACAGGAGCGCTTTGTGTATTGAGCACATTGTCTCTATACCTTTGATATACATTATTTTTCTAAAATACGAATTTTGTCATGTCACATAACCTTCGAATGGCACCCTTATCACATGCAGCAGAAAGTCTTTAATTTGAGGATTTGAGTCAGTTGTAGTGAGGTAGCCAAACTCCAGCCCATCACTCCAGCTTCATTTCCTGCCATCTTTCAGAATGCTTTCTGAATCTTCATCCCATCTTAGAAGTGGTATCATGTAAACTAATCCCCTCTGTCTTCTCAGCCACCCCTTCCCACAGTCCTGTATGTCTGCAGTCATAACCATGCTTGGAACCATGGATTGTCCCATTATCCTATATGAGTACCTGGAGGGAAGAGTATGTAATAAGGTAGGTGCTCAATTCATGTTTATTCAATGAACAAAAGAATAAATGGTTGAATGTGCAAAACTTTCCTATAGTCTTCTTACACTGCGTGGTAAGCAAACACTTTTCTTAATGCTTGCAAATAGAAAAAAAATTCCTGATTTTGTTTTCAGAATAAAGGAAAAACAGAAAAAAAGTGTCTTTTCTCCCACTATATTTTCACCATGAAGTTTTGCATCAGGACTAGCATAGCTTGGCATGATCTCTGTGGTACATGTCAAGAGTTAGTCACAAATCAGGTGTGAACCAACTGAGAAGGTAAGATTCTCAGGGACCTCTGGCCCTAGCCTCCGTAAGCCTGTATTGTGCACACTATCTCAGGTGGCTGCTTCAGGAAGTGGGTATCACTTCAGCCAGGGACAGTTAGCCTCCCAGGCAATGTTCACATCATTAGTAATAAGATAGAATGTTGTTTGGACTTCCCTGGGGGTCCAGTGGCTAAGACTCCTGCTCCCAATGCAGAGGGCCTGGGTTCCATCCCTGATCAGGAGACTGGATCCCATATACCACAACTTAAAAAAAGATGTTGTTGTTGTATATTTTGAAAACCACAATGGCTTCTCTCTTGAGATTTCAGGGCCCATCGCAGGATGCCTAGGGCTTATAAACCTGAAAGCATAGCCACAAAATTGATTGAATATTGGGCTACCTGTTTTCAAGAGCTTCCTATAACCCACTAAATTATTATTTACTTTCCAAACACTGTGACTATGTCCTCATTTCATTTAATTATAGCTTCACATTTAAAAGCTCTGTATTGGTTCCATCCAAACCATGTGCTCTAATTCATTTAGCCCATCCCCTTTTGTTGTTCATTTTAGTGGTCTTCAAGCTTTTGCTACAATAAATAATACTCTGATATACTTTTTAACATCTTGGATGGTTTCCTTGGGATAAATTTTTAGATTTTTAGTTTTCTTTCTTATGATTATTTAAGTATCGGTCTTCTACTTTACAAACTCTAAGGTCCTACTCAGAGGAGTGTCTCATTAATCTTCTGAGGCCTTAGGAGGTGGCTCTCACAATATGTAAAGTTGGTAGAAACATTTTTTTATCATTTTGAGAGTCATTGTTTTCCACTAGACCCAGAGTCTCAAGAGAGGAAGCCAGACTATTAATACCGCTGGCCTTTGAACGATGTAGGGATTAGGGGCAACAATGCAGGGCACTCCAAAATCCTCCTATATGGAGAAGGAAATGGCAACCC
>NW_011485192.1:12693-12825 GCF_000754665.1 Bison bison bison | reverse complement strand
CTAACAACCATCTAAAGAAAGCAGAACTGTGGAGAGTCAGTGTCAGAAAGGATTTGGAGCGTTTGTGTTGTAGTTCCGGGTTCTTAGCCTTTAAACAGAGGACCCAAGTTGGGGTGGGTGTGTTTGCTGTGA
>NW_011485192.1:10769-12076 GCF_000754665.1 Bison bison bison | reverse complement strand
AATCCTCCTATAACATTAGAGTCAGCCCTCCAGATTCTGCATCCTCGGATTCAACCAACCTTGCATCCAACCTCACATCATGTAGTAATGTAGTAGGTTATTTAGTGAAAGATATCCACGTATAAATGGACCCTCACAGTTCAAACCCATGTAATCCAAAGGTCATGTGTATTTGAATCTAGAGTTTGTGCACTATTAAATCTATCATCTTGAAGGCACCACTTACAGTGTATTATTTATTATTGTACACAACTGGCACTAACAGATTTTTTTTCTTAATCATTTATTTTACCTAATTTCCCACACCAGTAGGGCAAAGCAGGCGATTAATAATGCCCACACATAGGAATGAATACTTGGCAAGAACGAACCCATCTTCTATCACGCCTACCTTCCCCAAGAACCCACCTGCCAACGCAGGAGACGTAAGAGACGTGGGTTCCATCCCTGGGTCAGGAAGATCCCTTGGAGGAGGGCATAGCAACCCATGCCAGTATTCTTGCCTGGAGAATCCCACGGACAGAGGAGTCTGGCCTATAGACTATGGTCCATAGGGTCGCAGAGTCGGACTCGACTGAAGCGACTTAGCACGCATACAGCCTCCCTAAGAACTACATTTCCCTCTATGCTTGGCGTCACGCGCTCCTGTGACGTAAAAGAGCGGCAGTTACTTCCTACGGTCCCTATCCGCCTTCGCAGTGCCGCAGTGCTTCATGGGAAGAGTAGTTCTACCGGTCGTGCTCAAGGCCCCAGCAAAGTGAGCGTAAACTAAGCTTCCCAGCGAGCAGCGCGACGGCCTGGGAAGAGGGGCAAGATGGCGGACGCCGAAGATGGTGTTTTGCGGCCGGCGGGATCTTCCACTGCCCCAATTTCCTTCAGCTTCAATCGCACGTCCGCCCGGAGATGGCTAGCGGGAGACGCGGCTCCGGAGGAGAAGGATTTCTTGAAGACCGTGGAAGGCCGGGAGCTGCAGAGGTGAAGTACTGGGTCTTTCATCCGTTGGAAACTGGTGCGGTGGGTGCCTGCGAGAGGGTGGAACCAGTTCATGTCTTGGTGACAGTGGCCTGGGAAGTCTGAGGGAGAGCCGGAGAAAATCTGTGAAGGAGAAAAGTCGGGAGTCAGTAAGACAGGTGGGGAAATTGGATCTGTTGGCCGAAGGGATTGAGAGGAGAGGATGTATTCCTGAGAGAGTGTCTTTAGGAGTCGAGGGGCCCTGCGGAGCGTGTGTTTGTGTTCTGAGAAAAGAAAAGGAATGAGAATGACAGGACTCCTAGTGGCCCAGGTGGAGCGGTGAGGCTTCTTCGATA
>NW_011485192.1:9617-10601 GCF_000754665.1 Bison bison bison | reverse complement strand
TCAGTGTGAAGCCCTCAGAAGCCCCCAAGGAACTTGTCATCCCTTTGATCCAGAATGGCCATCGAAGGCAGCCACCGACCCAGGCCCCTGGGCCATCCACACATACTGAGGTCTTGATGGATGGGATGCTGTCCCAGGCTGTGAAGGAGCTCATTGAGGGTGAGTAATCCCTCCTTTGCCTTGCCCTAGTGAAGGAAGAACGGGAGGAAAATGGAAGGAGAGGGTGGGACCTCATTGCTCCCTCCCATTCTTCTTCAGAATCCAAGAAGTCTCTGGAGGAGAGAGAGAATACAGGTGTCGACCCCACACTTGCTATCCCCATGATCCAGAAAGGATGCACCCCCAACCGAGAAGGGACAGACAGCGAACCCCAGGCTGAGACAGTGAGCTGGCCCCTCACCTCCCCGCTTCCCCAGTCTCTCATTGCCCTGTCTGCAGGGCTTGTCTCCCTGCACCAGCAGGAAAAGTCTGTGTGTATACTAGAGGTCTGTCGCCTCTCCCTTCCTCCTTCTGTTCTTTTTGGAAGCACTGACAAATGAATCCAAATACTGAGGTGTGAAAAGGTACCTTTGGACTCTGGGATTATCTGAAGAAGATGAGGAGCAAAGGGAACAGGAAATGTAAGGATCCTAAGGGTAGACTCTGCTTGGAGCATTTGAGGAACACCAGGGAGACCAGTGTAGCTGGAGTGGAATGAGTGAGAGGGAAGGGTAGCAGATGAGGTCATAAGTGGGCCATGGTGAGGACTTTGGCTTTTACTCTGAGTGGGAGGAGAGCAATGAGAGGGCTCTGAGCAGAGAAGGGATGATACTTATGACTTGCCAGGCTCTCTCTGGCTGCTGTGAGCAGAACAGACTAGTAAGCAACGGTGGAGGCAAGGAGAGCAGCGGTCCATGCTAGAGGTGATGGTGACCCAGACCAGAGTGGTAGGAGTGAGGCCAGGAGGATAGGTAGGGTTTAGTGAGAGAGGGAAGAGGAGGGGGA
>NW_011485192.1:7870-9517 GCF_000754665.1 Bison bison bison | reverse complement strand
CATCAGTGACACCTTGATGTGTCTAGAGTGAATATAAAGAATTAAGGAAGTGATGATTCTGATAACAGGAGAGGTGAGGGGTGTGTTCACAGAAGTAACCAAGTCTGCCTTTCATACTCGTGGACCCTACTTTCCACCTCTTCATTCACAATTTTTTGGCAGTGCTTATTTGGGTTCTAGTTCTCCTACAGCCCCAAAGCAGAGAGACTCAACTGAACTGTTCTCCTCAGTTTTCAGACAACCTCTGGGTTTCTTTCATCTTAAAAAAGACCTTCACTTCACTCTCCATCCCGTTCCAGTTTTGGCCTCTTTTCTCTGATTTTCCCTCCTCTCAGAGCCTCTACATCTCAGTCCATCACAGTTCCATCCATCCTTCCTCTCACTCAGCCTAAAAACCTTAGAGTCATCCTTGAATCCCTTCTTTATTTCATACCCTATATACTGTCAGCAAAACCCTGTCATCTCTCTTTTCCACATATATCCAGAATCTGACCACTTCTCTCCATTACCACTACCACTCCTCTGGTCTGAGCCACCAGCATTTCTCATTTGGACTATTGCAGTAACTTTTTCACTGGTCCCGTTGCAGCTGCCACCCTATCACGGCTTCTGGCCAGCTCTCCTGATTAATCTCTTACCACCCCTCTTTGCCTCCACATCTGTTTCAATCGAATTGGCTTTCGTGATGCTCTTCACACACAACAGATCTTGTCCCGCCTTGGGGCCTTTGCTTTTACTGTCCTCTCTGGAGCACTCTTCCTGTATCTTCAGGGTTCCTTCTGTCATCTCCTTCGGTCTCTACTCAAATATCAACTTGGTGACACTCCCTTCTCCATCCCTCTGCCTCCCCTTAACCTGCTTTATTTTCCTTCTTCTGACTTATCACTACCTGACATATCATGTTTTAGGCATTTCATTTATTCTGTTTCCACAACTAGAATGTAAGCCACACAAGGGCAGGAGTTTTTGTCTCTTTTGTTCACTGCTTTATCCTCAGCACCTGGAACAGTAGCTGGCACAGAATAGATGTTTTATAAATATTTGTCCAAGGACTGAACATGGAGGAATAAAGTGAGGGATGATGAGAGGAAAGAAAAACTCACCCTTGAGCTGACTGGAAAAGAAGCCTCAAGTGTCACTCAGTGGGTGATAGCAAGTACACTTCAGTGGGCCCATGGTAAGCCAAGCCTGACCATCCTTCCTCTGCCTAAACCCATAGGTGCCGGAGGAGGCTGATTACGAGGCAGTGCCTGTAGAGGCCTATGGGCTGGCCATGCTGCGGGGCATGGGCTGGAAACCTGGCGAGGGCATTGGCCGGACCTTCAGTCAGTGAGTTTCTCGGGTAGGGACAGGGGACAGCAGATAGGCTAGGGGACAACTGATGGGCCAGGAAACAGAACCCCATGGTTACCGCCCACCCAGAACCATCCAGGCAGGGAGAGGGCACATTACCACCCTAAGTATTTCAATAGTTCCTTCCACTGCTATTATAACCTCCTGTTTGCCCTTTGAAACTCCATTAAGAGATTCTATTTATGTAAACATTGCCTCCCTGGGCATCAGCTTCCTCATCTGAAAAATAGGGATAATAACAGTACTGACCTCACTGTTCTCAAAGTTAAGTGAAATGATACACATAAAGCCTTT
>NW_011485192.1:6683-7235 GCF_000754665.1 Bison bison bison | reverse complement strand
TGTCAATTCACTGAGGCCCAAGGGGTTAGGACTGGGCGCCAACCTGACCGAGGTCCAGGCCCAGGCCCCTGCCAGCCCCTACCGCCTGCCGAGGCCAGATGAGGAGCAAGAGAAGGATAAGGAAGACCAGCCTAAAGGACTGGTGCCTGGAGGAGCTGTGGTGGTTCTTTCTGGCCCCCACCGAGGCCTCTATGGGAAGGTAAGGAACCTTAATGTGCCTAGAGCCAAAAAACAGGCAGCAGGGAAGATTGATGTGAGGGTCAGAAGGAGGCAGAATTGGGTGTGGAGTATAAAGGCTGGAAGTCCTTGTCTTTTTGGGCTGCCAGGCCCACTATCTCGTTCTGTAACTAAGGACTACTTGCCAGGTCTTTCTGAGCCTCAGTTTTCAACTAAAAGGGAGAGAATGCCATATGCCACAAGTCCCTGAGGATTAGACACTTAAAATGTGTCCATGCCTCACAGTCTGCTGGGAGAGACGCATATTAGAGATAAGACGCTTATTAGAGATAAGGGTGGACAACTTGGTCCTAGGAACATGGGTCAAGTCCACTC
>NW_011485192.1:5820-6583 GCF_000754665.1 Bison bison bison | reverse complement strand
CACCCCCTTTGGGTGGAAGGCCTTGATCCTGACAATGTTCGAGCCATGGTCCGTCTGGCTGTGGGGAGCCGCATGGTGACTGTTAGTGAGTATTGCCTGCGGCCTGTCTCCCAGAAGGAGTTTGACAAGAACTTGAATCTGAGTAAGTGAGCCTGTTACTCAGCTGGGGGAGTTGGAGCAGTGTTCCTGGGGGTGGGAGTTAGATCTGTAGAGGGCTGGGAGTGGTCTACATGGCAAGGGTGACCTCTAGTCAGAATTAAGAGGTGAGAGTGAACATAGTGGTTTATGTAGTTTGACTGAAGAGAAGTTTCTGTAGTAACCCTGGGTCTTTAGCCTCTTTCTAGGGAGGAAGCAACAGGAATGGAAACCAGTTTCTACCCTTGGAAAGTTTTTGTCTCTCGGGTAGTGGACTGCTCTATTGCTAGGGATGGAGAACAGCTAGGACTAGGGCATGCCGGGGAGGAAGGCATTCTAGGCATGGATGGGCCAGTTTGGCACATGGGAGGTGGGTCGAGCAAGGCCTCCTGAAGGAAGCCGAGACAGCTGAGAGGAAGCAGGCAGCGTTCTAATAGCCAAGGCAAAGGCTGGATGGTGAACTGGGGTATTCTGGCAGATGAGAGGTGGCCTGAGGCTGAGGTGTGGCCTGGAAGGGAAGCGAGTGAGACACCAAGGCTGTTTCTGGGTTCCTTTCACACCCTATTGAACAGGTCAGGTGAGCAGAACTTCCCCTGGGGAACACCACAGAACAACCTCACCACGGAAG
>NW_011485192.1:3890-5720 GCF_000754665.1 Bison bison bison | reverse complement strand
GCCACATATGCTGGGAGGATGCAGAGAGGAAGCGGAAACACCATCCAGACCGGTGGGACACTGAGCATCTCAGCCTTGGGGGTAGGGGCAGAACTGTGGGGAGGCTCCAGCAGAGAAGGCTTCCAGGGCAAGGCAGGTGCCTAGAAGGAACTAGGAATGGCATTATGGGTGGGTTTCAAAACATCGGCAAAGGTGGGGTGACTGGAACATGCCCCCCATAAAGAGCTATGCCTGGTGTTGACCCCTCTCCACAGACAAGATGGGCCTGCGACCAAGAATGAGAAAGCAGCCCCCCGAAGTCAGCACTGGCTGCACAGGGATCTGCGAGTGCGGTTTGTGGACAAGCTGCACAAGGGCGGCCAGTATTACAACACCAAGGTGGGAACCCCACACCTGGGTCTGCTTCTTCCCCCGGGGAATGGGTCCCCTTAGCTAACATTCTCATATCTGCTGACCCTTTCCCCAGATGACAATTGAAGACGTCCTGAGCCCAGATACCTGTGTGTGTCGGACAGATGAAGGCCAGGTCTTGGAAGGTGAGTCTGAGGGATGGTTGCTGGGTCTTCCATCATCCCGGAGGCAGATGAGAAGACTATCTAGCGTCAAGACCCTGGCCCAGGCAGAGGCTGGGAGTTTGGGCAGAATTGGGTTTTTTTGTAAGGCCCAACATCCTCTGACAGATCACTAGACACTTCTGTGATGGTGAATATCTGAGCCCCACTTGCCTCTTCTGAAAAATTATCATGAAGATAACCTATTTCTCCCTCTTGTGATTGGTGCCTTGCAGGGATGTGTGTAAGCTCCCCATGCAGGGCAGAGCATACGATGTGCCCACAATAAATGGTGTCTGTTATCAACCCCCACTCATCATTGTTGTACATAAATGCTCCCTTTATTACAACTATTGCCAGGAATGGCTCCTTAGGTTTCCTCCTCTGGGAAATGAATATGGGGGACTACCATCTGTCAACAGGTATAGAGTGGCTCCAGGGAATACAGGAAAAGCCCTTCTGACAGGACCTGGCTGGGCTGGCCTTTGCTGCAGGTCTCACTCCCCTCTCCTTGTCTACAGGCCTGAGGGAAGACATGTTGGAGACCCTGGTCCCCAAGGTCCCAGGCGACCAGGTGATGGTGGTGCTGGGGCAATGGGCTGGAAGGGTGAGTTGCAGACCTAGGAACGGGGGCAGGGGCACACGGGAACGTCTCTGGTCTGGCTTGGCCTTGCTGACTCGACCCACCCCTACTGTAGGTGGGCCGTCTGCTGGACCGGGACAGAGCACGGAGCCGGGCTCTGGTACAGCTGCAGAGAGAAGACAGAGTGGTGGAGCTTCACTATGATGCCATCTGCCAGTTTGTGGGCCTCTGGGACGTGGAGGAAGACTGACCTGTGGACACACTCCTATCCCCTGGGCTGTTGCCAGTCCTGTACAATGTGAAAAGCCTGCCTTTGTGAAGGTGGGGGGGGGTCATGGTTTGCCCTCCACTTGGCAGTGCAGCCCTGGGACAGGATGGGTCAGAAGGGAGGCTAGAAACAAACCCAGTTTACCCGAAGTTAGTATATAATAAAAAGTTCAAATAGTTCATGAAACAAAGAGATCATAAATGGTGTGCTGAGCTGTGAGTGGAGATGGGAACCATTCCTGTTTTCAGCCCCACTGCCAAGTTTGGGCTGTCAGCCAAGTGGAAGAATCCATTTGCTCCTGAGTCCACTGTCAGAATCCCGAAGCTATGAACCCTGTCCCCGAGCAGAGACTAGGGATTCAGGAATGCTGCACCTCTGGAGAACATCCTAAGGAAGAATCTTGCAGGCTCTGCTTTTACTTGTGGTCC
>NW_011485192.1:2907-3790 GCF_000754665.1 Bison bison bison | reverse complement strand
GTCTATCTTGGGTAGAATTTCTCTGGTTTCTCCGAGTAACTAGATTCTCAAAAGGTTATCTTTTTTCCTACTAAAGGATTCCAGAGAATCCTTTTCCCTGTTTAGTGTCCTAAGATAGAAAGTCAACAGGGAAGAAAAAAAATCAACAAGGGAAGTCAGAGTTTAGGCACAACTGTTTGTAAATCATCCTCAGTCATTAAATCATTGATATAATTAGTGGTGTTTGCATTAGATCTAGGCTTCTGGTATAAACTCCTGATGCTTCAGAACAGGGCACCGCTGTGGAGAATTTGAATACTTTCCCCTCAAGAAGAAGAATAAAGGTAAGCGGCTATCTACACCAAGCAGAAGCAGATTATTGTTCTGAGCCAAAATGAGCAGGTATAGAAAGACAATGAGTTGGCCATGGGCCCAGTAAGCTAAGGGATTAGAAAACCTAGTATAGTCACCTCAGTATGAGGGACACTTGCATAGACTGGCTTAATTTTTTTTTAATCATCCCTAATTAATTCCAGAACTCATATATTTTCAAGATTAGCCAAACAGGGTTATTAAGGCAGATACCAGAGAACAACCCCACCCTCAGTCCCTCCAGTTCTTGCATCATCACTGTGATTGTACATACTGCCTTGGAATTACAGGCTGACTTGTATTTTTAATCTTGGAAAGGGTTGGGAGTTCTGTGTTTAGTTGCTCAGTTGTGTCCAACTCTGCCACCCCATGGACTAGCCCACCAGGCTCTTCTGTCCATGGGGATTCTCCAGGCAGGAATACTGAAGTGGGTTGCCATGTCCTCCAGGGGATCCTCCCAACTCAGGGATTACAGGCGAATTCTGCCATCTGAGCCACTAGGGAAGCCCACATCCAGAAATCAGTTTCCTAT
>NW_011485192.1:1696-2686 GCF_000754665.1 Bison bison bison | reverse complement strand
CTCCAAGAGGATCCCTCCTGATCCCTCAGTATGAGGACAGGCCTCATTACATTCCAGGAAGCACAGAAGAACAAGGAAGCCCTCCCAACCTGCCCCTCATTCACTGTGTACAAACACCTTCTGACTCTGCATGGTGTTCTCAGCTGCTGCACATGCTGCCAGTGTTGCCTCCTTGGCAGCAGTTACTGCAGCAACAGCTTCCATGAGCCCATGAATACTCCACAGACCGCTCACAAGCAGGGGACCACGACCTGTACAATTTGTCCAGACTGGCTGTTTCCCCATCACAGGGTCTGAGCAAGATGTGGGTGAAAAAGCATCTGCCACTTTTGCCAAATCTCCAGTTTTCCTTGTAGGGTGCTACCCTGTTAGGAAGCTATCCAGACACTGAGCCACCCTTTGTGACAGACTCTGGAAGCAGCTTCTCTGCTTTTCTGAGAGAAATCAGTTATTTGGGTGACTGGGACTGCTGCCTGGGGCTGAGCTTGGGCGCAGATATATACAGGTAGGCTCCTCTTTTCTGACATGGCTTCCTCAGCCCTGAGGTGCTCCCCTCCACTCCCACAATGGGGCCTTTTAACTTCCGTGTTTGTAGCATCCAGCAGAGAGAGTAAGTAACAACTTGAAAAAACTACTTCCTTAGGAAGTAGTTGG
The DNA here is from genome assembly GCF_000754665.1 of Bison bison bison. Taxonomy (NCBI): domain Eukaryota; kingdom Metazoa; phylum Chordata; class Mammalia; order Artiodactyla; family Bovidae; genus Bison; species Bison bison. The sequence goes on along the minus strand of NW_011485192.1, from coordinate 2,032 downwards.
TATTGCTCCAATTCATTCAATGGGTATCTATAAGTTATGACCAACCTAGACAGCATATTAAAAAGCAGAGACATTACTTTGCCAACAAAGGTCCATCTAGTCAAGGCTATGGTTTTTCCAGTGGTCATGTATGGATGTGAGAGTTGGATTGTGAAGAAAGCTGAGCTCTGAAGAATTGATGCTTTTGAACTGTGGTGTTGGAGAAGACTCTTGAGAGTCACTTGGACTCTAGGAGATCCGACCAGTCCATCCTAAAGGAGATCAGTCCCTGGGTGTTCACTGGAAGGACTGATGTTGAAGCTGAAACTCCAATACTTTGGCCATCTGATGCAAAGA
>NW_011485192.1:0-645 GCF_000754665.1 Bison bison bison | reverse complement strand
AGTGAATCAGTTGCACATATACATATATCCCACCCCTTTTTCTTTGGATTTCCTTCCATTTTGGTCACCACAGAGTATTGAGTAGAGTTCCCTATGCTGTACAGTAGGTTTGCATTAGTTATCTATTTTACACATAGTATTGTAAATATCTATTATCTGTTTTACTCATAGTAGTGTAAATACGTCAATCCCAAGCTTCCAGTTTGTCCTACCCTCTTTCCCCCTTGTTATCCAAACATTTGTTCTCTACATCTGTGTGTCTATTTCTTCTTTGCAAATTATTCATCTATTCCATTTTTTCTAGCTTTAAGAATCTTTATGAAGATTAGAGATACACCACCCCTTTTGCCTTATCCTATTAATAGACCTTTCAAAAAGCAGTTCTTATATCTTCTGGATACAGACACGTTATCAGATATATGCTTTGCAAGTATTTTTCTTGGCAGTCTATGGCTTGTCTGTTCGTTCTCTTAACAATGTTCTTTTTTTTTTTTCCTGAATATGTTTATTGTGCACAGAGGGGAAGGGCTCAGTCCTTCTTGGCTGCCACTTTCCTCACGGTGGCCCGGACATTGCTCAGCTCCTCTCTCTTCCTCTTGGCACGGATGTATGTCCGCACCCTTTTCTTGGTGAACTTGAGGGCCC
>NW_011485191.1:16731-18268 GCF_000754665.1 Bison bison bison | reverse complement strand
TCAGATGGTAAAGAATAATGACTTAACATTGGAAAATAATATAAAAAAGAGTGGATATATGTACATGTATAACTGATTCAGGCTTCCTTGGTAGCTTAGCTGGTAAAGAATCCGCGTGCAATGCGGGAGACCTGGGTTCGATCCCTGAGTTGGGAAGGTTCCCTGGAGGAGGGCATGGCAACACACTCCAGTATTCTTACCTGAAGAATCCCCAAGGACAGAGGAGCCTAGCGGGCTACAGTCTATGGGGTCACAAAGAGTCAGACGCAACTGAGCAATTAAGCACGGTACAGCACCTAACTGATTCACTTTGCTAACACATTTTAAGTCAACTATATTCCAATAAAAATTTTAAGATTAATAAATAAAATAAAATTCACAGTATTTTTTTCTGAGGAAGGCAAGGTAATGTCGTCCTGTAGCTTTCTGGTGTAAGGAAAGATCCTTGACTTTCCAAAGGGAGCAATGGATAGCCGGTCCTTAGAGCTACAGAATAACAAGGCTGTAGGGTCAGGGGCTACTTAGAAGTTATCATAGAGTTGGGGTATTGTCCTTAAATATCACCTTCAGTCAGGTTTTTGCTAGGAGTAAGACAGCAGAACATCTGAAACTGTATGAGTGAGCTCTAACTGAGAAAGACAGGTACACTTTGGATACTGAATGAGTAGGTGCTTATTAACATACTGTTGGGAAAATAGAGAAGCCTGACATGTGCCCAGACGAAGACCTTTCTAGTGTCACAAAGAAGTGGGCTGTGAGGCTACCTTAAGACTAAGCTGGGACCTTCATGAAGCAGCTCTGGATCTGTTCAACAACACTGAGACATTTTAGGGTCATACATTAGGATGCCAGTTCTCCAACACCACAATGTATACAATATATCATGAGTCTTTGGTTAGTTATAATAACTAAGTACAGATCACTGCAAATGGACTCATCTTGTATAAATGAGAACAGATTCAAAGAATGATATAGTTGTCATCTGCATTATGTTTTTATGAGAGTGAGCAGTATGCTGGAAATTGCCCCTGACCCATATTACCATCTCATGTAAGCTGTATATCTACCTCTGGACCATTATCCTAGTAGGCATTAAGGGTTTCCCAATGAGGACATGAGAAAACTAGGGCAGAACTTCCATGGACATTTTGATTGGATGCAGCCTTGTCTTCTGCTCAGCCTAAGATAAATTCCTATTGCTGGGAGTTGGTATCTTAAAAAGCAGATTTTAAATGTGTTACTTGAGTTTGCTTAAGTAGACAGATTTATTATTACTTAAATACAGCTTTCTTTTTTAAAAAACTGGAATATTTTTGATACTAAAAGGTCAATATTTTAATATTTAAATGTAAAAATAATTGCTTTGAGATCTGCAGAATGATATGTAGCCTATTATTTCTTGATAACTTTAGAAGAGCTAATACAACAGGAAGCAGATCTTAAAAGGAATGAGGATTTTATAATGGAAAAAGACCAAAATGACAAAGAAGTTACTAAAACATAGTATATTTTTATGTGAAAATAGATTTCAACACCC
>NW_011485191.1:15094-15219 GCF_000754665.1 Bison bison bison | reverse complement strand
AGGCAAAGAAAAAATGAGTAAGTACACAGGCAAAAAACAAGTCTTTCATGTATTTTAATTAGGGTGGTATTTGGTATAGTGGTATAGTATCTGACAAAAGTTAATCATTTCTAATACTTTAAAAT
>NW_011485191.1:12233-13308 GCF_000754665.1 Bison bison bison | reverse complement strand
TGCCTGGAGAATCCCAGGGACGGGGGAGCCTGGTGGGCTGCTGTCTATGGGGTCACACAGAGTCGGACACGACTGAAGCGACTTAGCAGCAGCAGCACAAATATAGATAAATAAAAGATATATATTTATGCTTGAATGATTTTACTGATCACCTGTTACAATTTTCTAAAACAACAAATGCATATATATATCGAATTTTTTTCCTGTCATTCATAGGCTCTACCATGAAACATTTTTCTTTGTACTGAATTATCATTGTTGTTGTTTAGTTGCTAAGTCATGTCCAACATGTTTGCAATCCCATGGATTGTAGCCCGCCAGGCTTCTCTGTCCATGGGATTTCCCAGGCAAAAATTCTGGAGTGGGTTGCCATTTCCCTCTCCAGGGGATCTTCCTGAACCAGGGATCGAACCCACGTCTCCTGCACTGGGAGGTGGAGTCTTTACTACTAAGCCACCAGGGAAGTGAGTTATCATTACAATTATAAAGCATATATATTTGATCAAAGTGATATACATGTATGAAAACCTTGATAAATAACATAAAAATAAGGTCTTGTTGAAAATGCTTCTCTTGATAAGGAAAATAGGGATTTAACAACTAATTCATAAACCTGTAGAAGAATATATGGGGCTTCCCTAGTGGCTCAGACCATAAAGAATCTGCCTGCAATGTAAAAGACCTGGGTTTGGTCCCTGGACTGGGAAGATCCCCTGGAGAAGAAAATGGCTACCCACTCTACTATATTTGCTTGCAGAATCCCATGGACAAAGGAGCCTGGCAGGCTACAGTCCATGAGGTCACAAAGAATCAGACAGGACTGAGCAACTAACAGCTTCTGGTACAGTGAAGAGTACAAAAGAAAGTTGATGACCTTGGAATAAAGTCCTTTTAGAACTACCTGTGCCTGCTCCTTTGAGGGTCTTCATGGATCCCCAGGTTACACACACACCATTGTGAAGACAACTATTTTAAGAAATTCAGTCATTGACTGACAAGAACATGACTGGCATACCCAAATCACCTGGTAACTTGCACGTGCACTTCTTCAGTTGCATCTTCCAGCTAAATGGTT
>NW_011485191.1:10499-12133 GCF_000754665.1 Bison bison bison | reverse complement strand
AAATAATGATTCACTTGACTAGAGCAAAACTCACATTATTTCCCCATAACATTTTTTCTTTAAATTACTCAGATAATTCTTTAATGTCTCTTGGCAAGACTTTCTAGTGCTTGAAAAGTTTATTATTGCAGCAAATACCAGAGGAATCAGCAGGTAATACTAGACTCAATGCAGTGTGAAGTGCTCATAGGGACAAGTGGGTTTGGTAACAATAAGTTACCTTAAGAAGAGCAATTTAAGTGTCCATCAACAGAGAAATAAAGAAGATGTGGCACATTTAGACAATGGAATATTATTCAGCCACAAAAATCCCAGAAATAATGCTATCTGCAGCAACATGGATGGCCCTAGAGATTGTCATACTGAGTGAAGTCAGACAGAGAAAGACAAATATTGTATGATATCACTGATATGCGGAACCTTAAAAAATGGCAGACATGAACTTATTTACAAAACAGAAACAGAGTAACAGATGTAGAAACAAACTTATGGTTTCCAGGGGGTTAGAGGGACTGACAAATACATACTACTGTATAAAAATAGATAACTAATAAGGACCTACTGTATAGCACAGGGAGCTCTACTCAGTACTCTCTAATGAACTACAAGGAAAAAGAATCTAAAAAAGAGTGGATATATGTATATGAATAACTTATTCACTTTGCTGTACCTGAAACTAATACATTGTAAATCAACTCTACACCAATAAAAATTAATTAAAAAAAAGACACAATGATGCCCAAGCCTCACCCCCAGGAATTTAGATTTGATAAATCTGGGCTGGGACCTGGATATATGTTTCTTTAGCACTCTCTGGTTAATTCTAATGTGAAAAAAAAGATGTAAAAGTCAAGGTTGGACTCACCACTCATACAGTCTTTTCATAAAAAATGTAATATGTGCCTAAGCAAGGTTTCAAGTTTTCTGTAGAGGTATCTACATTTTTTACTGGGAAAATGTTGGAAGCTATTTGAAGAAAATAAATGTTATATTTGGGCTTATCAATCTTAAAAAAATATACAAAAATGATGCATAGTAGAGAAAGCCATTTAGTCTATAATAGACTTTTTAAAAATATTATAAACATACAGTACAGAGACATCCATAAATTTTGTTGTTAGTAAAGTTGCATCATGCTTTTAACATTTCACAGAGTGACATGTATCCCTTCATTTGGAGATTCATAAGTGCCGTAGGCTTTCCCATTTCCACTTTTTCTGCCTCTTAGAGATCCTAAAAGTTAGTAATAAACAATTAGTTCTACTCAGGATACACATCAAAAATCTATTTCTTTCTTCTTACTGAAGAAAAATCTCAGAAGGAAAGTAAATCAGCCATTTAAATGAACAAGATCTGAAATAAATGACCTAACTCAAAAAAGAAAATCCCTCTGGAGATGAACATTTTCTTTTAAATTAAAAGGTGAAATCTGACATATCACACTGCTTTTGTTGTTGTTATTATTTTTTGCATTACCTGATGCTCATAGTCTGGGGAGGCCTTACAAATAGCTGTGAAAAGAAGAGAAGCAAAAAGCAAAGGAGAAAAGGAAAGATATAAACATCTGAATGCAGAGTTCCAAAGAAGAGCAAGAAGAGATAAGAAAGGCTCTTCAGCGATCATTGCAAAGAAAT
>NW_011485191.1:9552-9693 GCF_000754665.1 Bison bison bison | reverse complement strand
AACGCGGGGCTGGAAGAAGCACAAGCTGGAATCAAGATTTCCGGGAGAAATATCAATAACCTCAGATATTGAGATGACACCACCCTTATGGCAGAAAGTGAAGAGGAACTAAAAAGCCTCTTGATGAAGGTGAAAGTGGAG
>NW_011485191.1:7892-8467 GCF_000754665.1 Bison bison bison | reverse complement strand
TTAAAAAACAATTTTTCTTAAAGATGATAAAAATAATCCCAAATAATCAACAATTTCTAGTCTAGTTTTCCACTTGATTTGATCATTTTGTTCATTTGATCATTTTGTTGTGAATTCCTTAGGAATGATGGGGGATAAGTAGATATATCTATAACATGAGATGTATATATTCAGGAGATTGTATTAAATGTTGGTTTCCTGTTTTGCTAAAGCTTGATTTATTTATGCAAGTGATTACTCTGATATTAAAAAGTAACTCTAATTTGAACATTCAGTATCTTTGCTCCTTAAATAAACAGAGATTGAAAATGGAATTTTATCAATGTTGAGTTGGTGCATTTTCTTAGGGAGAGGGAGGTAGAGAATATTTGTTGTATAAAAACAAAGGAAATCCAAGCAAAACTTGTGATGTTAGGGAAAATATCAGATTTGATTTCTCAGAATGATTCTGACTTTTTCAGCATTGATTATCTAAAGGGAGCTAGATACATACCACTATGAAATATCTTTTTTTTAAAGTAAATTCAAAAATAAAGAGATTCAAGTTGTAGCACAAACTGATGCAAAGCATGAGG
>NW_011485191.1:6968-7548 GCF_000754665.1 Bison bison bison | reverse complement strand
ATTTACACAGTTTTAAAAAGAGGTATCTATTTGTATGAAAAAATATATTGCAGAGCACAGTTCTATGAAGGACAGTAAATGGACCGAGTTAGTTTCTGCTGTGAAAACAGAATCACAAAGATCAAGGGGAAATTTAACCACAACATGCTATCAATGAGTTAAAAATCCATTTAATATAGAGCCTCTGAGGAACAAAGGGAACTTGCTTTGTTTATATCAGACAATTTAAAATTGCTTTACCCTTAAAAATAAAAGTAGAAAAATTTCAGAATCAGATATTCTTTTTCTTTTGAATTGCAATTAAGCACAATCAAGTTCTTGGGATTGGGATAAATGAGGTAAATGGCATAAACTGGATACACAAACACACTATTTAAATTTAAACAAAGTTTCCACCAAATATGAATATTTCAGTAATATTCTATAGGAATTGTAAAAGCCAAAATGTTATTTATTTGAACACTGCAATATAATCAAGGACACTGTTTGGGTCACCTGCATTTCTGGTAGTGTTAAATTAAAATCTGTTACTTAGTGCTAAATGATTCCATCAAGAAGAAAGAAAGAGTAAACCAAACAG
>NW_011485191.1:5497-6868 GCF_000754665.1 Bison bison bison | reverse complement strand
CACTTTTCACTTTCATGCACTGGAGAAGGAAATGGCAACCCACTCCAGTGTTCTTGCCTGGAGAATCCCAGGGATGGCGGAGCCTGGTGGGCTGCGATCTATGGGGTCGCACAAAGTCAGACACAACTGAAGCGACTCAGCTTTAGCATATTAGTAATGTAAACCCCCATTGGTCACAGATTTTGTAAATACTTTTTCTAAGAATACTATTAATCTATTTTTTTATTTGTTTATTGTTTCCTTTGCTATATGGAAGCTCTAAACTTTCAGTGAAATCAGTGTGCCAATTTTATGTTTTCAGGGTCTTTGGCCTTGCTAAAACTCTCTCTCATCACATGTTTTTAATGTCATATATCTCCTTTTATCATTCTTACGAGTTTATGCTTCTAGCAAGTTATTTTTACTACATGGAAATTATTTTTGCTTACCAACCATTAAGGGTATACCATTGTTTCCACCATAGGAATAATCAGTTACACAATGGCACTCATAAAATAGTATATGCTATTCACACAGAACTGAAATTGCCTCTCTATCTTATGTGGATATTTTTTGAACTTGCAGTTTTAGTTCACTGACATCTGTCAAGTCCTGTGCCAGGAAGTTATGGCTGTCTCTACAATCACCTGCAGTCAAAGTATAGTCAAGATCTGGAAGGGCAATTAATTCCATAATATACTTGTTATTCATAAAGTTATTAGTGGTTTATACACACACACACACACAAACACAATGTTCTTCGATACAAATTTAAAGTATATGCTATCTGGACCATCACCGAAAAAAGAAATCACATGTTTTCTTCTTTCTCTTCGTTGTTCCATTTACTGTGTACCAGGCTTAGTTTTAAAGGCTTTTTCCAGGGGCGGGGGAGGGAGGAATAAATTAAGAGTTTGGGATTAGCAGATATTAACTCCTATATATAAAATAGATAAACAAGGCCCTCCTGTATAGCACAGATAAATATATATTCAATATCCTGTAATAAACCATAATGGGAAAAATATGAGAAAGAACACACACACACACACACATATTCTTCCTCTCTCTCCTTCTCTCTCTATAGATAGGTAGGTAGATAGATAATCTGAATCATTTTGATGTATGCCAGAAACTAACAGAACATTTAAAATCAACTGTCAGTTCAGTTCAGTTCAGTCACTTGGTCGTGTCCGACTCTTTGTGACCCCATGAATCACAGCACGCCAGGCCTCCCTGCCCATCACCATCTCCCGGAGTTCACTCAAACTCACGTCCATCAAGTCGGTGATACCATCCAGCCATCTCATCCTCTATCGTCCCCTTCTCCTCCTGCCCCCAATCCCTCCCAGCATCAGTCTTTTCCAATGAGTCAACTCTTTGCATGAGGTG
>NW_011485191.1:2839-5082 GCF_000754665.1 Bison bison bison | reverse complement strand
TTTCTTCACAGTCCAACTCTCGCATCCATACATGACTACTGGAAAAACCATAGCCTTGACTAGATGGACCTTTGTTGGCAAAGTAATGTCTCTGCTTTTCAAAATGCTATCTACATTGGTCATATCTTTTCTTCCAAGGAGTAAGCATCTTTTAAAAAACATAAATGCTTTTTCCTACTTGAATTCTTATATCCTCGAAAGAGATTAGGAAATGGGCCGCCTTCTTAACCCTCTTTCATACATGATAAAACTGGGCCTGAAGACACTAAGTTGGTTGTTAAGTAACTGACCAAGATTTCAACTCCCAAAAGCCTAAATGTGAGTTCACACTTGTGGGTTAGGAGCCTTTCATCAATATTTCTATAGCACTGATAACACTATATTGATTCTTGGTTAATTTTTTAAAAATTAGACTATAGCCATTAGAGAGCAGGGGACATATTCCATGGTTTCACCAAGACCAACATCAGCTTTGTTAGAAGTCACCTCCTCAGAAAAGAGCTCCCCTGGGACCACCAATTCTCAATCAGGGGTGTTTTTGCTCTCTCAGGGACATTAGGCAACATCGGGGACATTCCTGTCACAACATGAGGGTGGCTATTTGCCTTCCAGTGTGGAGAGGTCAGTGAAAAAAGTATGTTAGTCACTTGGTCATGTTCAACTCTTTGTGACTCCATTGACTGTAGCCCACCAGGCTCCTCTGTCCATGAGATTCTTCAGGTAGGAATACTGGAGTGGGTTGCCATTCCCTTCTCCAGGGGATCTTCCAGACCCAGGGATTGAACCTGTGTCTCCTGCATTGCAGGCAGATTCTTTACTATCTGAGCAAGCAGGGAAGCCTTGATGAGTTGTTGCTGTTGTTCAGTTGCTAAGTCCTTTCCGACTCTTTGAGACCCTACGGACTGCAGTACTCCAGGCTTGCCTGTCCTTCATTATCTCCTGGAGTTTGCTCAAATTCATGTCCATTGAGTTGATGATGCCATCCAACTATCTCATCTATATTGCTAAATATCCTGTAATGAACAGGCACACCTTAGGAAAGAATCATGTTGCTCAAAGTGTCAAAAGTACAGAGGTTGAGAAACGTTGCCCTAGACAAATTTCAGGACCACTTTTGTGCCTAACTGTGCAGTTATTCAATGTTTGTACTTCTCACTCACTGCATTCTTAATGTTATCAATAGACTAAAAACTCCATCAGGGAACACGTCTATCTGTTTTATTCAATGCAATATCCCCTGTAACTTACACAAGTGACACATAGAAGGTACTCACTAACTGAATTGAATGAATGAATAGTGGATAACTTGTTTTAGGTTTCACAGTGAATACATGGTATTGTTAGGCCTCTCTAAGCATTTAGTTAAGATTATTGTTGTCCTCTAGCTAGACATATTTAAAATATTTTATATGTACTTCACCTCAGGGTTTTCATAATCATGCTGTTATTTACAGAGTCACAAACTCTTTAAGAGGTATCATCTACCATTGAAAAAAATACATTTATGCCTTTCATATAGGTATGCCCCAAGACGTATGTGGCAAATTTATCAAGTGAGACATAGGTTAGAACACTGTGAAACCTTGAGTTTTGTTAGTTCTTTTCTATGCTAGTATTGTTAAGAATATTGTAACTAGCTTTCTAAGGCTCTCTATGGACTTCCCTGGTGGCTCAGATGGTAAGGAATCTGCTTGCAAGGCAGGCGAACTGGGTTCAATCCTTGGGTCAGGAAGATCCCGTGGGGAAGGAAATGTCAACCCATTCCAGTATTCTTGCCTGGGGAAATTCCAGGGACAGAGGCATCTGGTGGGCTACAGTCCATGGGGTTGCAAAGAGTCAGACACGACTGAGCAACTAACACAAGGCTCTGTATAGGGTCAAGCAACTGCTTGAAACAGAGTTATCCTCTGATCTGCCTGACTTCCTTCTCTCACCATTTATGAATTCCTGATATCTTCATCTAGTTTCTCTCAGTCCCACCTTCTCCCCTGCCTTTATTTTGTTAGGAGAAAAAGATTCAAAGAATCACAAACTCCACAGATTTTAAAGGTCACATCTCCTAACCACCTAACTGATTTATAAATCCTTAAAAAACAAAACAAAAGAAAACAACTCCCAAGTTCCAACATCCCCTCATCTTGCCTGTGTTCAAACATCTTCAGTGCTAGAAAGTACACTATTTCTTGAGGCACCCAATTTCTTCTTTTGGAGAGGGTTCTTTTTTCAGTCAAAAGCTTGCCTCC
>NW_011485191.1:0-2169 GCF_000754665.1 Bison bison bison | reverse complement strand
CATAGACGGCAGCCTACCAGGCTCCTCTGTTCCTGGGATTCTCCAGGCAAGAATACTGGAGTGGGTTGCCATTTCCTTCTCCAATGCATACATGCATGCTACGTCACTTCAGTCACGTCCGAATCTGTGTGACCCCACAGGACAGCAGCCCACCAGGCTCCTCTGTCCATAGGATTCTCCAGGCAAGAATACTGGAATGGGTTGCCATTTCCTTCTCCATATTACCATGACTCAATAATTATTTTCACTTTATAGATCAAGAAACAAAATCACAGAGGTGTTCTTAACATAGATACCTCAAGGAGAGTTCCTGGATCCCTCATCATATCAGGTAGATATTGTCCGCAAGATTCAAACCAAGCTCTTTATGGTCCTGTCTCTTAGATTCTCTGACACCCTGCTTCTTCCTATATGCCAGGCAGGAGAGTCAACCAGCAAATCCAGATGAATGAAATATACATTGAATAGGGGAAAAGGCTTACGGTCACCATGATAAAAGGAAAAAGCAAGAATAAACACAACTTTCAGGATTGTCAAAATAGCCAAAGGCCACTGAGCTGTCTGTTAGTACAGACACCCCCAACCCAACACAGACTGCATTCATATCCATGTGGAATAGCAACATTCAGCAAACTGAGTAAATTTAAAATTTTTGAGCCATTAAAATTGACCCTTAAACAGGAAGGAAGTTAGGGGTGCAGACAAAGATCTGTGCATTACTTAGAGTTGGCCTTCTTATCTGTGGTCCTGCATACATAGATGATGTAGTACTATAGTATTTACTGCTTAAAAAATAGCATATAAGTGGACCTATGTCATTAAAGCTTGTGTTGTTGAAAGCTTAATTTTACTTACCTTCCAACACATGACATATTCTCACATGTGAACCTTAAATGTACTTATTGATTATAGTGATATAAAGCAAAAACTGTTATATTTCTCTTAGTTTTATGGCTAGTGGCCTTTAGACTTTGAATATGTGTTAACTAGCATGGCTACTTTATAAAGTTTTACTAGTATATGTGGACCATAATTACTTAAAGATTACAGACGAATTGTCTCCCATTCCTATCAATCAACATTCTTAATGGAGCTATATTTGAGCTAGTAGTATAAGATAACAAACTAAAAACTGTTAATTTTTGGTTTTTCTCCTGATTAAATACACACATGCCCCAAGACACACTCAAATGATGAGCAACAAATATACTAAAATAAAAATAATACTTTGGACCATTCCCCAAGTCTGTCAATACAGTTTTATGTCTTTTGTATATCCTTTCATAGATCTAAGTTCTAACACATCCTTTATATTTTCTGCATTCATTTTAAAATAAAAGGTTTGCCGATCAACCTCTGCATGTATACTGACATCACTTTTAGTGGTTCATGTTTGTTATTCTTCTGATAACGTGCCCCAAATAAATCAATCTCAACTGTTAGAAAGCAAAAAAACATTTTTTTTCTTGTTCAAAAACAGAATGCATCCTATGGAAAATAAGGAAGGCCAAAAGTAGGTTTGAAAGAGTGTGTAACATGTGGCGGTCAAACATCATGTGTGGCGGTCAAACATCATAAGACTTTTGACAAATACACTTTCATTTTGACATCTTAACTGATTCTAGTCTGTGGTAAGGGTCTTTAACCTGGCATCAATGGATAGGACTTAGGAAGGTCAATGGATCTTGGGAATAAGAAGAATATAATTTAAGAATCTTTGTCTTGTAAGCCAGACTTTACTCTCATTTCACATTCAGAGATTTTGAGACTCAGTAATGTGCCCACCTCATAGATAATCGGGAGACACAAGATTGTATATGAGGCCAATCTTACTCTAAAACATATGCTTGCTCTACCATGTCATACCGCTTCCTCCCAAAGCTTCTAAGAAGTCAAAACCTCAAAAGCTATTAAACAGCAATGGAAATAGACTTAATACTATGCAGCCATCATTGGGAACTAAATATTTATTGTGAGTAAAATGTTCAGTGGTCTAAAATGGACTCAACAACATGCAACATTATCACGCCGTGATGATGGCTATAGAATGAATCTTCAGTTCAGTTCAGTTTCAGTTCAGTCACTCAGTTGTGTCCAACTCTTTGCGACCCCAAGAATTGCAGCACACCAGGCCTCCCTGTCCATCACCAACTCCCAGGGTTCATTCAA
>NW_011485190.1:11407-12717 GCF_000754665.1 Bison bison bison | reverse complement strand
AGTTTTTTTATTTACTCTTCTTTATGTTTTTGGTAGATTTTCAGTGAAGCTGTCTGGTCCTGGACTTTTTTTAGTTTTTGATTACTGATTCAACTTCAGTATTAGCAGTTGGTCTCTTGGTATTTTTGTGTCTTCCTGATTCAGTCTTGGAAAATTGTATGTTTCTAGGAATGTTTCCATTTTTTTCTCAGTTTTCCAATTTTTTGGAGTATAGCTGTGTGTAATATTCTCTTGTGATTGCTTGTATTCCTGTAATTTCCCCTCTTTCATTTCTAATTTTTTTATTTGAATCCTCTCACGTTTTCCTTAATAAGCCTAGCTAAAAATTTATCAATTTTATCTTTTAAAAAAACTAGCTCTTGGTTTCCTTGATCTTTTTAATTTTTTATCTCTATTCTATTTTTGCTCTGATATTTATTGTTTCCTTCCTTCTGATGGCTTTGGGCTTTGCTTCTTCTTCTTTTTCTAAGTCCTTTAGATGGTAAATTACATGTTTATTTGAGATATTTCTTGTTTCTTGTTATAGGTCTGTATCACTATTAACTTCCTTACTAGTACTGCTTTTGCTGTGTCCCATAAATTTTGGAAAGTTATGTTTTTATTGTCATTTGTCTCAAGGTATTTTTTAATTTCCTCTTTGATTTCTTCATTGGTTTTTTTAGTGGCCATGTTGTTTAATCTACACATGTTTTTGTTTTCCCATATTTCCTCCTGTAATTTTTTGTAGTTTCATACCATTGTGGTTGGAAATTATGCTTGACATAATTTCAATCCTCTTAGATTTGTTGAAACTTATTTTGTGTCCTAGTATGTGACCTGTCCTGGAGAAGGAGACCATTCCATGTGCACTTAAAATGAATGTGTATTCTGCTGTTTCAAGTGGGATGTTCTGTAGATATATTTTAAGTGCAAGTGGTCTAATGTGTCATTTAAGGCTACTGTTTCCTTGTTGATTTCTGTCTAGATGAACTGTCCATTGATATGAATGGAGTGTTAAAGTCCCCTACTATTATTACATTATTGTCAATTTCTCTGTGTATGCCTGTTAATATTTACTTTCTTTATTTAGGTTCTCCTGTATTACATATATATATGTTATGATTATAATAGCCTCTTCTTGTATTAATCTTGCTATCATAATATAATTCTTTTCTTTGTCTATTATTATAGATTTTATTTTAAAATCTACTTTGTTTGATGTGAGCTTTGCTACTCCCAGCTTTCTTTTCATTGCCATTTGCATGGAATATCTCTTTCTAGCCCTCAATTTCAGTCACTCTATTTTTGATTGGAGCATTGATATTTAAAGT
>NW_011485190.1:8236-11276 GCF_000754665.1 Bison bison bison | reverse complement strand
CAATCCACTCTAGTATTCTCACCTGGAGAATCCCACGGATAGAAAAGTCTGGTAGGCTACAGTCCATGGGGTGGCAAAGAGCTGGACATGACTGAATGACAAAACCAGTGTTTCAGATGCACAGCAAGGTGATTGTTATGCATATACACATATTAGTTTTGAAATTGTTTTCCATTATAGGTTATTACAAGATATTGACTATAGTGCCCTGTGGTATATAGTAAATTTTCATTCTTGTTGCATATCTGTTTTAAATTAGAAATCTAGTATTCTATTTACACTAAGTCAAACAAGTGGAATCAAAGTGTCATAACTTTCTTAGGCAAAAATTCATGTTTTCTAAAATATACATATTATACATATTATATATATGTATACAAAAGCTTTTCTACTATGCTTGCAATAAAGGGTTGAGAAAGAACATCAAAAAAAAAAAAGTGGAGAAATTGAAAAACAAACTAAATGAAATGGTAGCACTGAATATGAAATAGAAAAAGTGAAACAAACTAGATAAAAGTAAAAGATCGTCATATAGTCCAGCTGTTTTTAAACATACCTAGGTGTTTGTATTTTTCAAAAAATTCCAAGATAATTCTGATAGGCTTATGGATTTTAAAAAGTGATTACATGTTTTTCTATTAAATTGTAGTTTTGGTGACATAGAATTCTATTATTTTTCTGTTGACCAATCATGATACAAGTCTATTAAGAGATTAACAATTACATAATCACAATAGTAAAAGATATTTATTAGTTTTCACAATCAATACAAAAAATGAAAGATAATTGTAATTGCAAGCCATAATGGGAACATGACTAACCTAACAATATAAATAATTGCATACAATTTGGCAGGGGTTGGGGTCAAGCAGAGTGACGTGGTAAGTGTAAGTGTATATATGTATATGTTTTCATCTGCCCAGCCAGTCTATGTCTTTTGGTTGGTGCACTTAATCCATTTACACTTAAGGTAATTATCGATATGTATGATCTTATTACTGTTTTCTTAATTGTTTTGAATTTATTTTGTGTAACTCTTGTCCTTCTCTTGTGTTTCCTACCTAGAGAAGTTCCTTTGGCATTTGTTGTAAAGCTAGTTTGATAGTGCTGAATTCTCTTAACTTTTGCTTGGCTGGAAGCTTTTGATTTCTCCATCAAAAGGAGAGTCTTGCTGGGTAGAGTATTCTTGGTCATAGTTTTTTCCCTTTCACCACTTTAAATGCACAGTGCCATTCCCTCCTGGCTTGTAGAGTTTCTGTTGAGAAATCAGCTGATAGCCTGATGGGAATTCCCTTGTATGTTATTTGTTGCTTTTTCCTTTTTGCTTTTAAATATTTTTTCTTTGTCTTTAATTTTTGTCAGTTAGATTACTGTGTGTCTCAACCTTCTTGGGTTTATCCTGCCTGGGACTCTCTGTGCTTCCTGGACTTTGTTGACTATTTCCTTTCCCATGTTAAGGATGTTTTCAGCTATTATTTCTTCAAATATTTTCTCAGGTCTTTTCTCTTTCTCTTCTCCTTCTGGAAACCCTATAGTGCGAATGTTGTTGCATTTAATGTTGTCCCAGAGGTCTCTTAGGCTGTCTTCATTTTTTTTCATTTGTTTTTCTATATTCTGTTCTGCAACAGTGATTTCCATCATTCTGTCCTCCAGGTCATTTACCCATTCTTCTGCCTCAATTATTCTGCTATTGATTCCCTCTAGTGTATTATTCGTCTCTGTTTGTTTGTTCTTTAGTTCTTCTAGGTCTCTGGTAAACATTTTTTGCATCTTCTCCATTGTTTTCCTGGGATCCTGAATCACCTTCACTATCATTATTCTGAATTATTTTTCTGGGAGGTTGCCTATCTCTACTTCATTTATTTATTTATTTATTTATTTTTACTTTGTCCTTTCATCTGGGACATAACTTTTTGCTTTTCATCCTGATTAACTTTCTGTAATGTGGTTTTTTGTTTTTCTTTAGGTGCTGTGGGACTGTGGTTCTTTTGCTTCTTCTGTCTGCCCTCTGATGGAGGAGGCTACAAGGCTTGGGTAAGCTTACAAATGGGAAGGACTGGCTGTGGCAAAAACTGGGTCTTGCTCTGGTGGGCAGGGCCTTGCTCAGTAAATTATCTGCTGATGGGTGAGTTTGCATTCCCTCTCTGGTAGTTGCTTAGCCTGAGGCAACCTAGCCCTGTGGTCTACGGGCTCTGTGGTAGGGTTAACAGTGACCTACAAGATGGCTTACATGAAGGGGGATCTTCCTGGACTGCTGCTGCCAGTGCCTCTGTGCCTGTGGTGAGCCCCTACAGACCCATGCCTCCATAGGAGACCTTCTAACACTAGCAGGTAATTTTGATTCAATCTCCTGTGGGGTCACTGCTCCTTTCTTCTGGGTCTGGTGTGTGCAAGATTTAGTTTGTGCCCTCCAAGACTGAAATCTCTGTTTTCCCCAGTCCTGTGGAAGTCCTATAATCAAACCCCTCTGGCCGTCAAGGTCAGATTCCCTGGGGATTCCCAGTCCCTTTGTTAGATCCCAGGCTGGGAAGCCTGGAGTGGTCTTCAGAACCTTCACAACAGTGGGAGAATTTCCTTGGTCTTATTGTTCTCCAGTTTTTGAGTCACCCACCCAGTGGGTATGAGATTTCATTTTATCATGATTGTGCCCCTCCTACCATCTTGCTGTGCCTCCTTCTTTGTCTTTGGATGTGGGGTATCTTTTTTCTGGTGGGTTCCAGCATCCTCCTGTGGATTGTTGCTCAGCTGATAGTTGCACTTTTGGTGCTGTTACAGGGGGAGATGAGCACCACCATCTGGAACCGGAAGCTAATGCTTCCTTTACTGTTATGTTTGGATTCCTTTCTTGCTAATTTTGGTGTTTCTCATGCAGGTTTTTTATTTTTGGCTATCATGGAGTTCATATAGTTGACCTGTAAATGTATTTACTCCCTCGTGGCTCAGACGGTAAAGCATCTGCCCGCAATGCGGGAGACCTGGGTTCAATCCCTGGGTCAGGAAGATCTCCTGGAGAAGGACATGGCAACCCACTCCAGTACTC
>NW_011485190.1:7736-8136 GCF_000754665.1 Bison bison bison | reverse complement strand
GGAGTGGGTTGCCATTGCCTTCTCCAATGCATGAAAGTGAAAAGTGAAAGTGAAGTCGCTCAGTCGGGCCCGACTCTTAGGGACCCCATGGACTGGAGCCTACCAGGCTCCTCCGTCCATGGGAATTTCCAGGCAAGAGTACTGGATCGGGGTACCATTACCTTCTCCGCATTTAAGTTCAAATGCATTCTGAAAAAATCTGTATCTTTTACTGCCTTCCTTCATGTTTTGTGCTTTTGTTGTCATATTTTAAAAATCCATATCTGTTCCTTAACTATTTATTGTAGTTACATTTGATTTTATAATTTTTGTATTTTAGCCATTGTCCTGGTTTATTTAGGTAATTGATCCACTATATTTACTGCATATTTGCTTTTATCTGTTGAATTTTTCCTTTCTT
>NW_011485190.1:4884-7322 GCF_000754665.1 Bison bison bison | reverse complement strand
TCTTGTAAGGTTGGTTTAGTATTGATGTGTGCTTTTAATTTTTGCTTGTCTGAGAAGCTCTTTATCTCTTTAAATTCTGAATGATAACTCTGCTAGATAGAGTATTCTAGTTCATAGGTTTTCCTCTTTCAGCACTTTAAATATATCACGGCACTCCCTTCTTGCCTGCAAACCTCCTGCAGAAAAATCAACTAATAGTTTTATGAAGGTTCCCTTTTATATGATGCCTTAAAAATTTTTTTGCCATTTTAATTTGGACATATATTGTATGGGTCTGTTTGGGTTCATTTTGTTTGGGACTTTCTATGTTTCTTATAACTGGATTTCTGTTTTTTTCTTCAGGAATTTTTCAGTCAAAATTTCGTAAAATGCATTTTCTGCCCCTCTTGCTCTCTTTTCTCCTTCTGGTACCCTTATAATATGAATGCTAGTATGCTGTACTAGTGATCCTTTAAATTATCCTCATTCTTTTAATTGCTTTTCTTTTTTGCTATTCTGATTGGGTGATTTCCACTTTTACATCTTTTGGGTAATTTATGTTTCTTCTGTATCACCTAATCTGCTATTAATACCTTCTAGTATATTTTTCTTTTCAGTTGTATTTTTCTGCATTCATTGATTGGTTCTTTTGTATTTTCTAGTTCTTTGTTAAAGTTCTGTTTCTGTTCATCTATTTTTTTCCTCAGTTCATTTAACATTTTTATTACTACTTCTTGGAATTCCTTTTCAGGTAAATTAGTTTCCTCTGTTACATTAGGGTTTTTTCCTGAGACTTTATCTTGTTCTTTCATTTGAAACCTATTTCTCTGTTTTCTCATTTTGTTTAACTTTCTGTGTCTCTATGAAATTAGGGGAAATAGTTACTTATTCTGATCTTGAAGCCATGTCCTTGTGTGAAGGCATCACTGTGCAGTCTGCATATGCCTAGTGGTTTGTTGGGAGTGCTGGATTTGAAGTGTTCATGAGTTACATATTCTTTCTGGGTACACTGGGCTGGAGATAGGGCTGGAATCAGAGGTGCTAGAGACAGAGCCAAGTGTGAATTGGGGATTCTCCTAAGCACAATAGTAGTTGTTGCCCTATTGGAATTGTGGCTGGGGCCTGAGGGCTTGGGGCTGCACTTCTGAGCTGGTTTCATTTTTTCCCTGGTGTTTGTGTCATTGTGAGAGGCAGAGTTGGGGCCAGAGGAGTTGGAGCCACACTACTGAGCAGGCTCTGCTCCTTCCCTGGTGTACATACACACTGGCAAAGGCAATCTACCCCTTGGCTAAGGGTAAGACTGTGGCCCAATCTGTCTCTGTACCTTCCCCAATGAGAACATGTACATTGGCAATAGTAGCCTCCATCTTAGTAGGGAGCAGTTCTAAAGCAGGAGGAGCTGGAGTGGTAGCCTGGTACAGGCTGTGGGGCATGCTGAGGCAGTCTTGGCAGGTTGGCCAGAGCACAGTTCATTTTTTCAATCTGCAACATCCATTCTGCGACTGGGAGCCAACAAGTCTGTGTGTGAGCTCTTCAAGAGTGGAGGCTTGGTTTCTTACATCTCTCCGTTATGCTCCACTGATTTTCGAATCATATAAGGGAGCTTGATTTCTGAATGTTGGACCTTATGGCTGGGGTGCCTAATATGTGGCTTAAACCCCTTGCTCCCCAAGGAGGATCCCTGAGCCTCCTGGGTCATCCACTAGGGATGTAGGTCCTGACTTGATCACTTTCCTGCCTTCCTACCAAACTGTGTGTGGACCTTTCTTTACAGCCTTGATTGTAGGAGAGCCATTCTTCTAATCTTTAGGTCATTCTCAGTGAGAGTTGCTCCTTATGTAGTTGTAGTTTTGATGTATTTGTGGGGGGAGGTGAGCTCAGGGTCTTTCTAGTCTGCCATCTTGATCCCACCTCTGACAAATGCTTCTCTTTCAATTAGATGTGAATAACTACTTTTACTTCCAACTCACAATACTGGTTCTGAAAGAACACAGAGGGGACTTCTTTGCTTTGCATTGACATTCATACTTCAAGACTCAATGCCAACATATCTTGGTTTCTCCCTATCCTCCAAACCCACCATCATTTTATGAAAGAATCATCAATGATGAATTATTGGTGTCCTTCCTCAACAGCAGACTCAGACATGAGTATACAAGGAAGTGATCCTACCTGGGGTCTGAATCTAAGTTATCTAAGGTGACTATCTCCATAGACTAACTCCTCTAGTGAGTTCCTTCCTGCTGTATTATTATTACAGTTAGAAACACATTGTTTCATTTGCTTGCCCCTTTCTTAAGGTATAGCTGACATACAAGAAATTGCATACATTTGAAGTATAAAAGTTGTTTTTTGATATATGTATAAACTCACGAAACCATCACCAGAATTAAGATAATAAACATGTCTGCTGCTGCTGCTGCTGCTGCTGCTAAGTCACTTCAGTTGTGTCCAACTCT
>NW_011485190.1:4240-4784 GCF_000754665.1 Bison bison bison | reverse complement strand
CCTTACTCCAATGCATGAAAGTGAAAAGTGAAAGTGAAGTCTCTCAGTCGTGTCCGACTCTCCTACTACCCCATGGACTGTAGCCTACCAGGCTCCTCAGTCCATGGGATTTTCTAGGCAAGAGTACTGGAGTGGGGTGCCATCGCCTTCTCTGAATAAACATGTCTACTACCTCCCCAAGTGTTCCTCATATCCTGTTATAATATATCCCTTCCTCCTACCACCCAACTCCCTTGCTAGCTCCTCCTGCCCTTCTTGTCTTTGTTTGATAATGTTGAAATGTTCCAACTGAGGAAAACAGCTAGATTCTCTGGATCTGAAGCAAGAGTAGAAAACATCCCTTGCGTCTTGCTTCCTTTCTCCTTTGAAAAGAAGTCAGGCCCTCCCAAAGACTTATCTTTGTAGCTGTACACGAACAACTCTAAGACTAGATCAAAGGCCTTCCTTAAGTAAGAGTGCTGCACTCAATATGCCAGCAAATTTGGAAAACTCAGCAGTGGCCAACAGGACTGGAAAAGGTCAGTTTTCATTGCAATCCCAAAGA
>NW_011485190.1:0-2294 GCF_000754665.1 Bison bison bison | reverse complement strand
AAGTTCACGTCCATTGAACTGGTGATGCTATCCAACCATCTCATCCTCTGTCGCCTCCTTCTCCACACCACTATAATATGACCATAAAAGAAGGGGGTATATATTTTTCTCAGGTTTCAGAGAAAGAATCAACTTGTCTTCTTAGGGGAAGTGGCTGCAGTGTACTACTAAGAAAAAAAGCTTTCTATTGTGACTTTGCTAACAGGTTCTATAAAATTAGAATCTATAAAAATAGAGAAATGTTTCTTCCTTGTGGAACAAAAAGTTTACAGCAGGAAAGAACAATCCTCGGGGAAATCCAACTGCTATTGCCAAAGGTATACCTTTGTTGGGGGATATTATGGGTGAGGAAGCTAACTTCTGAGTGTAAATAGACAAATACACTCAGAAGTTAGCTTCTTCACCTTTGTGATTCCCACCTTCCCTTTATTAGATTGGAAGGACTTATTTTAATGCTGATTTTCTGTGATCAGCAATTTAGATGACCTTTTGTCTGGCCCATATTTATTGGAGGCAATGAAGTAGCACCCTCTTTCTGAGATTTTCATAACGATGGGGAGGATAAACTTCTCACTCCTAACCCAAAGATGGTTTTTGAAAAGGAAAGTTGTGCTCTGATTTTCTACTTTAATCACATTTTCTTTTAAACCATCTCAATTTAAAATGATTCAGAGTTCAGCTTCTGACCACTTGGATATGCAAGCAATAAACTGGACCAACAAACTCCAGACAACTCTGCTCACTTAGCCTAAGTCGTGTGTTTGTAACCTGTAAACTGCAGCTTCTTGGACCACATTGCATTGACATGATTGGTAGGTAAATTGGAACAGACTGGAGATGATGGCAATGAGAGAAACTATAGACCATATACTATCCTTGTACTCATGTTCAATCTCACTATCGTTTCACATTCTAACAGTAAATGGAATAGAGAGGCAGAATAGGGGAAGAGTTTACTTTGAGTAAACTTTGAGAAGGAAATGGCAACCCACTCCAGTACTCTTGCCTGGAAAATAACATGGACAGAGAAGCCTGGTAGTTTACAGTCCATTGGATCACAAAGAGTCGTACACGGACACGACTGAGCGATTTCACTTCACTTTCACTTTACTTTGAGTGTTGGAGACCTGCCTTTTCTAATGACTCAACCAAGTTGACTGTGTTATTCTAGTCTGATTTCATTGTTTTGGCAGGATTTGAAATTGACACTGCAGGTTGGAAGTTCTGAGATAACTGATGCTAGACAAGTATGAGCAAGGGACAAAACCTTTTAATATTTATTATTTTTTATAACAAGTGACAGTAGATTCAGAATCACCTCCTGATGTTTTAATAAACCTTTGTCTTGTTATGAAAATTCTGTTAGCTTTTGAATCAAACACTTGAAAAGGTAGCTAGAGATAGATACCTTTCTGCTCACCTTCTCTCCACCCCAAAAAGAATATCGGAGGACACACTCAGCATCAAATGATGAACACAAGTATACATATACAAATGTGCATCCTGGCAGAACTGGTTTTTATGGTCTATTACAAGCAAATTTCTGAAATTGTGAATAGAGTTGCAAGGGCTTGTGACTGTAGATTTCAATTATACAGCTTACCACCAAGTTCCCTGAGTGACTGACATAGCATTGCACACAGGAGTTTTCTAGGTATAGTTCCTAACAGTAAGTGATTCTTGAATTATCTTCAATCCATGGTGCATCCACTCATTCTGAATACTGTCTTAAAAGGAATTATTACCTAATGTTGCAACTCCCCTGCTGATATCTTAAGAGACCAAAAAGACAATGCTAAAGGAAGGGCATTTTCCATTTCTCTTTGCCTTTCTTTCATTCAGATTTCATTCAGAGACTATGACCTGCTGAATCTCGATAGGCTGAAATCCACGGACAGCAGATGGGGTGGTGAAAAAAATATTAGGTAGTTCCCCAGGGCTGATGGAGCCAGAGTCACTTTGCACTGAGCCTCCACTGTTCTCAAACTGGGATATTTTCTTTTTGATCATCTTTCTCTCCTTGGCTCTGCGATTTTGAAACCAGATTTTCACCTGAAACAAAAAATGCTTTGGATTTAATGGGACAACATACTGAATGCATTTTTCAAAGTCATTGCTGATATTGTTCTGGGGCTTTAGTATTAATATTTACAAACTCTTTCACATGCATCACTTGAGCCTCACAATGACCTTGTGAAGTATGCCCTTTTGACAACAGGTTTTTAAAAAAGCTGAGACTCAGAAAGGGAAAATATCTTTCATGAGATGAAATTGAAATCAAGCCCAGGGCCTCA
>NW_011485189.1:19464-21524 GCF_000754665.1 Bison bison bison | reverse complement strand
GTCAGCACCTTCACCTTCTGGGTCTTCCTCAGCTTCACGGCCACCCGCTTCAGCACGCTGGCGATGTCGTCACAGGCCTCACCCAGGCCGTAGTGCTGCACATACCTGTGGGAGGGCGGCAGTCACCGGCTCTCCAGTGACCCCTTCGTGGGTGCCAGTGACCTCCTTGCAGAGCTGAGGACCTCACCGACACCCACCTTCCACGTGGCCACAGGCAGCTGCCCCGAGACCCAGCCCCACACCGGGACCCTGGGTACAGCTGCCAGGACAGCTGACCGTTCGAGGGGGTCTCCCTGCAGACCCTAAGCAAAAGGACCGGAGTGTTCCCGATGACAGTCCCAGGGCAGGAATACCAAGACACCTGCCACCCGAAGGTCAGGGGCAAGAGCTGCCAGGCACACGCAGCGGGAAAACAGACCCGTTGGGGGAGAAAACCGGTCAGCTGGAACCGCCCCAGACACTGGAATCCACAGAGACCCTGAATCAGTTATTAGAACTGCATTCCCTGTGGTTACAAAGCAAAGAACCCACACAGAAGACAATAAAAAGAAATAATCCGAATCTAACATCTGGAAGAAAACACTATGAAACACACGCTGAGGGAATTAGAGCAGCTCGAACTCTGCAGGGGAGAGGGCGAGGGAGCTGGGGACCCAGCGGCGCTGAGCCAGCGCTCCTGGAGCCAGAGCGGGGGATGGAGCCCTGCACCCACCGTCAGAGCCTGGTGACAGCACTGCGTGGGCGAGGACAGTGGCCGGGGTCACCCACACATGCGTGACGCAGGCTGCACAGTCTGGGGGTGAGAGCCAAGGGCTGGGGACAAGCACAAGAAACAAGGAAACCGTGCCGGCGCGCAGTGTCATAAACTGCCCGAACGCTTGACGAGGAGAAACCGTCACGGCAGCCAGAGCGTCGTACGTACGGAACAGAGGAACAGAGGGCAGACTCTCATCAGAAACCGCTCCTCTGCGGACAGTCCGTCCACCGAGAACTCTGCCCACGGGGCAAACTCCCTTCAAAACGGAAGGTGAAATGAACACATCCTCCAACAGCAGCTGCACGGCCACTGGCATCACAGGGAATCCTGGGCAGGGAGACGGCCCCACAGGGCGGGGCCCAGAGCAGACAGGGCGAGTCTTCACTTTACATCCATGTTTCAAGAAAGCACAGCAGCATGTCTGCCGCAGAGAGCAACACGTGTCACAACTCTGCCCAGAGGCGAGCTCCGCAGACGGGAGAGGCCCGGGCCTCAGGGCACTCAGGCCACTGCGATGCCCTGCGAACCCCAGAGCCACCTCCGCCCAGGTTCTGGGTAACAAGCTGACAAAAGGGAATCGTGAAAAGTGTCTGAGGGACTTCCCTGGTGGTCCAGGGGCTGAGACGCCGCGCTCCCAGTGCAGGGGGCCGGGGTCAGTCCCTGAGCAGGGACCAGATCCCACAAGAGTCCGCGTGCTGTGACTAAAGATCCTGCAAGCTGCAACTGAGACGCGGTGCAGCCAAGCGAGCTAAAGAGAAGGCATCTGACTGATCTAGAAAAGGTCAAAGAGAGAGAAAAGAAAAGGTGCACAGAACAGCTGTGACAAAGGCAAGATTGAAGATGTAACCCTAACGTCAGTGACCAGTCAGACATGAGTGGCCTAAACACCTAAACTAAAAGCAGAAACGGCCAGACGGGTGAAAAGCAAGGGCCAACTACATGCAGCAATAAACATTTTAAATGTGAAGACACGCCAGCTCAAAGTAAAGAGACGGGACAGGGACACACGAGGGAGATTTCAGAGCAGCGACTATCCTGTCCAGGATACAGGAGGTCACGTCCTCAAGTCACCAGAACACCACGACCTCCCCACGACACGGAGGCTGGAGACGTGAGCAGGACCGGCGGTGAGGGGCGAGCCCACCTCCTGCCCACAGCAGTAACAGGAAGACAGTCAGCAACGCGGAAACAAGGGAGGAACGCGGACTGGACAGCAACCACCAGAACAAAAACCAGAGGTCAGAAAGTGGGGACCAGAAGCTGGTTCTGTGGGGAAAACCAAATGCCTGACCTGACGTCCTCA
>NW_011485189.1:11324-18129 GCF_000754665.1 Bison bison bison | reverse complement strand
GCCACCCAGCCTGGGAGCCTGGGGGCCTGGGAGCCTGCTGTGGGTGGTGGGGGTCGGGCTCACCGCACAGGGCCAGTTTCAGGCCCGTCTCCACGCTTGGAATCCGAGGAGCCAGCACCCCAGGGGTGTCGAGCAGAAACATCAGCGGCCGCTCACACACCTGGGGGCAGAGTGTGGTCAGCTGGCCTTCTGCCTGAGGCTAGAGAAGACCCTGGAACCTGCCCCCCAGAGTCACTGCCACCAAGCTCTCAGCATCCCCACAGGATGCCACTGCTGAGTGACGTGGAGAAGGAATAAGGGCAGGAACCCAGCAGCCACCTTGCCCCAGGAGGACAGGCTCTGCCCTGACCCTGCATGCCCCTGGGATGGAAGACACCTGAGCCCTGGCCCAGGTATGGTATGAGGACAAGGCCCTACCTGAATCCTGGACATCACAGCTCTGGTGATCCCAGGCTCGCCGCCCACCCTGGTGGCTTTTCCTGCAGGATGAAAGGGAGACGTCAGTCTGTCAAGCGCCCAGGCAGATACGCTGGATGAGCAGCGACGCACATGGGAGCCTAGCGGGGCCCAGCGAGGGCTCTGCAGGGAGAGGACCGCCTCCCCGGCGCCACGACCCGCTGAGGCACGGCCGTGACAGCTGGCCAGGGCTGCCTGTTGGCATCGCCTTCCTCCCTGCAAGGCCGGCACCGCCCCAGGACCGCCCACAATGGCCCACCTGTGGGGGCGGCTCCTGACACTGGCCGCCGCGGTCCCAGCTCAGGGCGTATCCCAGGCAGACCCTCCCCCTGTGCTGGAGCAACACTCGCATCCATCAGCGCACGGACAGGTAAACAAAACGTGCTTCGTCCACACAAAGGAGTGTTATCAGCCTCAGAAGGAGGGAGATCATGGCGCACACGGCAGCGCAGGTGGACCCTGGGGACTCGGGCTCCGTGAAGCGGGCCCCGCGCGGCGCAGACCCTGTGAGCCAGGATGAGGCGCCCGAGGACCCAATTCACACGACAGAACGCACACCAGAGGCTCCGGGGCTCCAGAGGGCAGGCCCACTTGCGTCTGGAGGCTGACAGTGTGAGGCTTGCACAGCACTTAATGTACTAACACCAATGATGTCTTTAAAGCCACAATTACAGGAAAGTAAGCAACAGCTGACTGTAACAGTGCTCCAGCTGGCAGCAGAAACAGCCTGAGGTGACGGTCCGGCACAGGTCTGTCTCAGGGAGGTTCCCAAAGGACACACTCATGCAGAACACGAGTCAACACGGACTTGGCGTCAAACGCCAGCAGGCATGAGACACAGGCCCGGAGAGCCCTCTCCGGGTCCCGGCCTGACGTCTCACCCACGTTTCCCACACGCCCTGAGCAAGCGGGACAAAGAGACAGAGTAACGGGAGGACAAAATCGCCCACGTTTAGAAACTGCACATATTAAACATTTAAAGACAGAAAGCGGATGAAGTATAAAATGTATTAGGGAATGACTGTCTCACCAGCTGACTGTACACCAAGCTGTCAGCTGGGCCTCCTGGTGCCAACAGCCCCCTCAGTGAGCTGGGGTCTCAGGCTCTGGAGGGTCGTCCCAGCACGAGAACCAGTGCCTGCCCCCCAGCTGCAGAAGTACCTTTCCTGAGGTGCTGCCTCCGCAGGGAGTTGATGAGCGAGGACTTGCCCACGTTGGGGACCCCGATCACCATGATGCAGCGCTCCACGTGCTGGAAACGCAAGGGCAGGGGGTGGGCACCACCCAGCCCCGCACCCCCATACCCCCGGGGCGCCAGCGTGCCCACCTGGGGCCGCCCCACCCCACCCTGCCGAGACCCGAGGGGGGTCCCCAGGCTGGGCTCAGCAGTGGGCCCGGGTTTCCCAGCAGAAGGGGCAGGCCCTCGGCCGGTCCTGGCCCACCAACCTCTCCTCGGTGATAGCGGTAGCTGCTCCCAACCAGCTCCGTGACCGTCGGGATGACCTGCAACCAACAACCACCAGGCACCTTCCGGGGGGAGCCCGGCTGCCCTCGGCCCCTGGAGGCGGCACTCCCACCGGCATCCCACCACCGGCCAGCGTGGTTCCACACACGTCAGACGCAGGCTGTGCTCCGTGGAGGGGTGGGGGTGGCCGGGGCCCTGCCCTGTCCTTCCGCAGGAAAGAGGAGAGCCCGAGGGGGACAGCGGGCACTGCCACGCCTTCCAAAGACGCATGACAGCCGCAGAATTCTCCAACTTGACCAGGAAAACAGGCACAGACCGTCCATGGCCTCCACTTGGGACTAAAGGCATCTCTCGGCCCAACCCTGCTGTTCCCACCCCCAGTCTGCCCGGCCCAGGAGGTGACTGTGCCCCAAACCCAACAACATTCTGCTTCCTGCAGAAGCACAGTAATCTGTGGTGTTTCTTTAACATTTTAAGCAGAAGCCTCAGAGCACAAAACAGAAGACACCCACCTGCTTGACATTTTCATCCTTCACACAGTTGGTAAAAACAACATGTTTTATGCCTTCTCTTTCTAAGTGTTGTATAATTTTCTAAAAGAGACAAGACGTTTCCAATTCAAACACCAAAGGAAGACATGGGCGGCGTCATAAGCTAGAGTCTGAGGATCTGCTCAAGGGCTGGGGACTCGAAAGGAGGCTGGGCCACCGGGGCAGGTGGCCTGAGGGCACGTCAGGGGAGGGCAGGCCAGCCCCGGGGCGCCCCTGCCGCGGGCTCTGTGGGAGGACACAGGACGGGGCCACACCAGGTCATCCGAAACCACCTGCAGCCCCGGAGATGCTTGGCGCTGGTCTCCACTCAGTCACATCATCGCTCCCCGCCTCCCAACCAGCTTCCACAAAACAAGCCCCACTTACACTAAGGTTTGAACCCAGCTACAGAATACGTGGAATACTTTAAAAGCCCCAAAGTAAACTGACACTAACATGAACTTACTGGCCTAAATGTGAAGCGAAATCACCATATGACTCTTATTTTTACAACCAGTACTGCACTGTTTGAGAACCCCTTGGACTGCAAGGAGATCCAACCAGGCCATCCTAAAGGAGATCAGTCCTGAATATTCACTGGAAGGACTGATGCTGAAGCTGAAGCTCCAACACTTTGTCCACCTGATTCGAAGCACTGACTCATTGGAAAAGACCCTGATGCTGGGGAAGATTGAAGGTAGGAGGAGAAGGGGACAGCAGAGGATGAGATGGTTGGATGGCATCACCAACTCAATGGGCATGAGTTTGAGTAAGCTCCGGGAGTTGGTGATGGGCAGGGAGGCCTGGCGTGCTGCAGTCCATGGGGTCGCAGAGTCAGATACGATTGAGCGACTGAACTGAACTGAACTGAACTACATTGTTTGATCAGCTACTGATTTACTTAAAGGAATAAAAAAGCCATTCATTGATTCAGTTAGTTTTGCTGATTTATTGTTTGCTATGATGATGCAGATGAAGGTCAGGCCCACAAAGACTTCGTGAAGTCACACTGCAGGCTGCGTACAAATCTGCATGGGACTCCCCCTCCCAACCTGCATAGGCAGACACGGGGGTGGAGTTTAAAGAACTCAGTGTACCACAGCCAACTAAGAAACCAGAACGCGTTCCTGCTGCTGCAAAAGGAAAAGCTACACACACACAAAAGCTGGCTCGATTTCAAGATTCTGACACCTACTCTCTCTGCTTCTCTTCCTCAGGGACAATAGGAGACATCACCCCTGGACACTGTGTCCCCATCCAGCAGGGCTCGGGGACACCCCCAGTTGCTTTGGATCTCACACCTTCCAGATCACTCAGGGGGCAGCAGGCAGCCCAGAGCTCAGACCAGAGGTCTGGGAGGACACAGGGAGCCAACGCTGCTGCACCAAGAGGCCTCTGGGTCGGAGAGCAGGGTGATGGCCACTCGCCCCAGGAGGCAACTGAAACGCGAGTGAGTGAAAGTTAAACAAGAGACAGGCATCCGTACCACAGCTGCAGCCACATGCCGCGTGCTCACAGCCTCGAGGGCCCTGCAGCCACTCTGTGGGAGCGCGGCTCCTCCCCTCGCCCATGGCTGGACCCCCGCTGAAGGATACAAACTCTTTGGTCACCTGAATGACAGGTTAGTCTAAGGCTAGTTTGCTAAAGCACGCAGGCCTGGGCAGACCAGACCAGAGATCCGGTCAGATTTGAGCCGTACCTGCTGCTCCTTCAGATCTGCCAGGTCCATTTTGTTGAGGACGAGCAAGTGAGGCTTAAGCCCAAGGGTTTCCTGAAACAGAGGGTTTCGGCCCGACAGTGGGATGTGGCAAAATTAAGGCAAGATTCCATCAATTTGACCACCAATTGACATACTTTCCCTTGTCTTGTTATGCAGACTGGACCGCCTACAACAGGACACCCTCGGAAGGAAAGGACAGTGCAGAAGCCTGTCTGGAAGCAGGCGCGCTCCAGCCAGCCCATCCACGAGACCGAGCCGACCCCAAGTCCTGCACTCACCGCCTGAGGGCCACTGAGCCTCTGCAGGCCCCCGGCGCCTCCTGCGGACAAGAGGCAGGGCAGCGCCCTCTCGTGGTTCCTCAAACAGGAATGATGGCGGCAAAAACAAACAGAGCTCAACGGAAGGTTTTGTGACTAGACCACTGTTTAGCTGCCAAAAGATCTGGTCACTCAGGACAAGTGCCTCCCACGAGTCCTAATCAATGTATCTCATGCCACCGCCGCCACCCCTGGGCATCTGCATGGAGACCTCCAGCGAGCCCACCTCCTCAATGCCAGGGGCAGCCCCTTCCTATCTCCGCCAGGGGCCCCCGGCGCTCACTGTGACACCAGCGCATCAGGAGGGGAGGTCTGTGTCTGCATGTTGGGGGTGCTCAGCCCTTCCCTGGTGCCTGTCCCCAGGAGTCCCGAAGCCTCAGCATGCCCAGGTTCCAGGCCCCCAGTTAAGCCGCTGTGTCCCCACCACACCACACAGGGACAACAAAAACAACTTACTTTCTCCATAAGCAGCGCTCTGCCCTCAGAGGTTAACCAAGCCTGAGCTCCCTCAAGGGCCGTCCTGGAGAAGTCAGGACACCCAGCGAGCAGAGGAGGGCGGGGCGGAGGCGGCCCCCCTCAGCACACGGGCAGCAACGGCAGGCTTCCTCATCCAGAAATCAGACATGCAACCGCCACCACACCCTTCTGACTGGCATGAGATATTGTACGAACTGAAACATTTAACCTACGGTAGAGAAACTGGAGAGTTTTCTCAGAAATTCCAAGTACAGATGGTGATGACTTTCAAACCAACACCTGTGTCTTCTAGGGAGCCTCTAAACACAGCTCAGGTAAATACAGCAAAAACAGGGTGTGCAAAGCACGCTCATTACTGAGGGAGATCGTTCCCTCTTCTGGTGCATCCTTTAGTACAGGAAGGAAGCCTGGTTGGCAGCTACTTTCTAATGGAGGTGTCATATCCCACCTGGAGCCTGCTACTGCTGCAGTGAGTTGGAAGGCACGGGTGTGCCAGGCTGAAACCTGAGACGAACGAGCTACCCTGTGTCAGAGGGAGCTTCTGGGCCCCGCACCAGGGATCCTGACTCACTGGCCTGGAAAGTGGCCTGCTGCTGCTGCTGCTAAGTCGCTTCAGTTGTGTCCAACTGTGCGACCCCATAGATGGCAGCCCACCAGGCTCCGATGTCCCTGGGATTTTCCAGGCAAGAGTACTGGAGTGGGGTGCCACTGCCTTCTCCAGGAAAGTGGCCTAGATATTAGTATTTTCAAGAGCCTCCCGGGGGAATTCTAATATGTAACAAGGATTGAGAACCACTGCTTTAAATGTCAGTAATTTGGGGTCGCAAAGAGTCGGACACGACGGAGTGACTGAACTGAACTGAACTAGGACAGGTGACCCTGTTGGCCACTGAGGTGCTGACTGGACCAGAGCAGGGACCAGAGAAGGCAGATGGGAACAAGGTAACAGCCAGGAACACTTCTCCAGTCATGTGCACTGCCTGACTCTGGAAGGTCTCCCCTGCACTACAGCTCCGCACCCAATCCCAGTGGGGTTGGGGGAGGGCTCCCCTCACCAAGAAGTTCTCACCACCAGCTGGGGTCCTTCTATTCAGCACAACTCTGACTCCATGAACCCGGAGATGGCATCAGACCCCATGGTCTGGGCTCAGGAATGCCACCACCCCTCACGTCAAAGAGCAACTGCAGTTGAGGTCTGACAGAAAACAGCAAAATTCTGTAAAGCAATTATCCTTCAATAAAAAATAAATTAATTAAAAAAAAAATAGCAACTCCAAGTCCAGGTTGTCACCTGTCACTTCTGACCAACAGGCCTGAATCAGAGGTTCCCAAGACCCTTCCCTGGGTTCTAGCAAAACTAGTCTGGACAGTGGCTCAAGAAATTGAGAGAAACATTTTATTTATTGGATTAGACTTATGATCTGGCTTCCCTAGGGGCTCAGAGGTAAAAAAAAAAAAAAAAAAATCGGCCTGCAATGTAGGAGATGTGTGCAGGACACACAGGTTCAGTCTCTAGGTGGGGAAGATCCCTTGGAGAAGGAAATGGCAGCCACTCCAGTGTTCTTGCCTGGAAAATCCCATGGACAGAAGCCTGGCGGGCTACCGTCCATGAGGTCACAAACAGTCGGACACAACTTAATGACTAAACAACAAAAAGGACACAACTCTGGAGCAGCCAGATGGAAGACATGTCCAGGGCGAAGGCTGGGAAAAGACGTGGAGCCTCCCCCTCTGCGGGTGCCTCTGCCTGCATCTCCACCCTCTCAGCAACCAGGAAGCTCTCCCCACCCCACCCCCCAATAGTCTGGGGTTTTCTAGCAGCTTCATTACACAGGCGGAC
>NW_011485189.1:10481-11161 GCF_000754665.1 Bison bison bison | reverse complement strand
AGGGGTAGGACCGAAAGCTCTAACCCTCCCATAGCGAGGCTGGCGCCCCCAGCAAGCAGCTCCCCCGTAAGGGACCAAGGTCTTTTCCAAAACCACCTCATTAACAAGAGACACCTTATCACACCCCTCACGATGGAAACTCCAAGACTGTCAGGAGCTCTGTGCCAGAACCAGGACAAAGACCAAATAGGTACTGCTTATTCTAAGCGACCACTTCACCACCACTGAAGGATATCCGGGCGTCATGGACCTCGATGATGCAGTCCACCAGCCTCAGGCTGCTCTGCATCTTCTTCAGCCCTGGAAAACAGGAGAGGGACGCCTCAGGGGAGGACGGGTTCCGAGCTTTTAATAAAGTAATACTGAAGCACAGTTAGTTGCTTTACGACGTTGTGTTCAGTTTCTCCGGTACATTAAAGTGAAACGGCTATACAGAAACACTGCCCCTCAGCGTCCCCTCACTCAGCCAAGCCCAGTCTTTCGGGCACACCCACAAACATTCCTTGTGGCTGGATCCCTTGCGGTTCAGACAGTAAAGAGTCTGCCCGCAATGCGGGAGACCCAGGTTCGATCCCTGGGTCGGGAAGATCCCCTGGAGAAGGGAATGGCAACCCCCTCCATTCTCAACTGGAGAATTTCATGGACAGAGGAGCCTGGCGGGCTCCAGTGCATAGAGTTTC
>NW_011485189.1:6986-10010 GCF_000754665.1 Bison bison bison | reverse complement strand
CCTGTCCGCCGGGCCCGTGCGACCCCGCACAAAGGTTCCGGGGCTCCACGAGGCCGGCGCGGCCCGCGCATGCGCACGACGCTGCCTCGGCCCGCAGGAGGCGCTTAGCGGCCAGTGCTGGGGCTGGGCCGGGGACCGGGGGTGGGGACCGGGGGTGGGGACGGGGCTAGGGACCAGGGACGGAGCAGGGGACGCGGCTGGGGGCCGGGCTGGGTCCCTCGGGCGGGCTTCAGGGAGGGCTACGAGCCAGGGCCGCACCCGCGCAGTTCCGGGAGTTCTCAGGGGTCCAGTCTTCATTAAATTAAAAAATCCTGGTTCTTCCTTAACCATATTCTGAGTGACAAAATTTAGTAGTTCGCTGTCAATTTGGTCCTTTTTACAAACTTGGTTATATTTTTTCAGATATTTTAAATTTAACTGACAAGTAAAAGATCCTCTTTTTCAAGTACTCTGGGTTTAATGTACAAACTCTTTGCAAACGCTGCAGTTCTGCTAAATTAAATCCTGAATGCAATAAGCCTGAAATTCTTTATTGCAGCAATACTCAGTGTAAGTACAGTCGGATTTTAACTTTTTTTCTTTCTTTCTTTTTTCCGCTGTGCCGCAGGGCTTGCAGGAGCTATTTCGTAACCAGGGATTGAACCCAGACCATGGCGGTGAAAACCCAGAATCTTAACCACTAGGCCACAGGGAAGTCCCCAGATTTTAACTTTAAATCAGAAGCCTGGGCTACTGCTCACTGCACTTTGTTGTAAGTGTATGAAGCTAATGGAATTTTTTTTTTAAACAAGCTCCTAAAACTCCAAATATGCTCAGATTCTCAGCTCAAAGATACCATTACTGTCATCTTGATGGCCCTAAGCCTAATACTCAGGGCGAGCTGTTCCTAGGGCTGAGACAGGCCCTCCCATGGCTGAGTGAGACCACCTGGGCCCCCTGCACAAGCTCCCAGATCTTCCTCACTGAGCTGCCCTCTGCACCCAGACAGCCTCAGTCCTGCACACGGACTCAAAAAACCTGAGACAACAACAGAGAGCTGTGTGCCTGACAGACACTGCCCTTCCACAGCCCTAGGACCAAAGAACCAAAATAAAATCCTGCCAAATCCCAGATTTCTCTTCAGCTGTCTTACTGGCAGGTGCCCCAAGCAAAGCAACTCCAGGGACACAAGGGAGTGGATACACAGACAGACCTTTGTGGGCAGAGATCCCCGGAGGGCGATTTGACCTAAGATGAGAAGGTGATGAGAAGGTGCTGGGCTGAGGGCATGGCCAGCACCACGGCTGACAGTCTGGCCACTTGGAGCTGGAAAGGAGCCGGTGGCAATTCTTTAGGCATGCACACACTCCTCCAGGGCCCACACGCGAAGCAGGACACACCATGCAGCCCGAGGTCCGAGGAGGATCAGGAGCCACTGACCTCGAGGTGGGCACCAGGCCAGGGGGCCCCATGCCTGCTGTGTGGAGTCCCAGCCTCTGCAGCTCCCTGCTTCCCTCTGCAGGCCAGCCTTCAGCTGTACTGCCTCCGGGGACAGTCCTGGAAAGATGCCCACACTCTGCCGTGGCAGCTGTGAGACTGGCCATTGCCAACCCCACCTGAGGCCTCTGACCTTTCCTTGGCTGTGAGATGGGGGCCATGCAGCCGCTTCCCTGGGACACTTCAAGGAGGCAGTGAAATGAGATGGGGGCAGCTGAGCACAGCACCAGGCCCCCCAAGGGCTCCCCACATTTATGCCAACACTTCCCAGGGCACCCTGTTCCTCTGTACCCTTCAGGCCTCACTGTTCACTTCCTCCAGAAAACCCTGAGCCCGCAGATCAGAACAGGGTGCCCCGTGCCCTGTGAACTCCCGTCTCCCACTTGCTGACCCTCACCCGGCCCACAGGGCAGCCAGTACCTGGTGAAGGGCCTGTGGACTCACACCAGGGGCGCCTACCAGCTCTGCTGCCACTGCGATGAGAACTCGGGGACCCGGGAACACACCCAGGGTCCCGGGTATCCGAGGGAGGCAGGCCACGTGCTGGGGGCACAGAGCCCTGCAGTGACCAGGGCTGGGGCAAGACGAGAACAGAGCAGCCCAGGCTGCAGCTCGGAGGCATAAGTATGACTCGACACAGACTGTTTTACACACTTTATGTGCCATCAATGGCGGCGGCAGCAGCATCCCATGTCTCCGTCCTCCAGGAAGACTGCACTGAGCTCAAGCTCAGCCCTGACCGGAATCCAGCAACTTGAGACATGAGGGAGCTGACCCCCGGTGACAACATCCCAAGCCCGCCTGAACCTCATCCATCACAGGACAGGATAGGGCCAGCCTCCTCAACCCTAGCACTGGAAGCGCAGAGCCAGGCTCAGAGCCTGGGCTCGGGCCACTGGGCCTGGGGGTCCCACAGCGTCATGAGCCGGTCAGCCTCCCTCCAGCCAGACAGCAGAGCCCCGTGTGTGGTGGAATAAAACGTCCGGTGTGTGGCTTCCCCTGCGAACAGTACCTGGAGCTGGAAAGAAGGGGGCGGTCAGCTGGGTGCCAGGCCTCGGCCACCAGCCCCACACCTGTTGCCTGGGCTGCAGAAGTGATGGCAAATGTGGTGCTTTGCTGCTGCCTTAACCCAGCACCCTGATGCAGTTGGGCAACAAGGACCGGCACCCGGCCGCTGCCACGGGAAGGAGCAGCAACAGTGAGGACCCCTCAGAGCCAGCACACCCGGAACCAAGCACAGTCACAGGGTGGAAGACCCGTCAGGCGGCTCTGGAGAAAATCTGAACATCGCCCAAAACACAGAGCAAAACACCAGAGAGGGAAATTAGCAGGGAAAAGATAAGAAAATTCTAGGGCCAGCTCAGAAGTACACCATCGAACTAGAAATCCGGAAAAAGGGGAAGAAAAAAAACCATGATGAGATAGTTCAGGAGAATCCCAGATGACTGAATACACGCCGGAGGGCAGTGCAGCTAGGCTCTGAGGCCCTGAGTGCGGGACCTCTTCTCCTTCCAGCTTCACTGGAGCGAGGCAGCTGCCCTCACAGAA
>NW_011485189.1:6503-6886 GCF_000754665.1 Bison bison bison | reverse complement strand
GGCCGAGGGCCGCCACCCTCACACCGGGCGGCGCTGGGTCTGCAGGCGCTCTCGGAGCCAAACTCTGAGAAAAGTAAGAACCTCAGAGGGTGCAGGCGAGAGACCGCCAGCTCGATCTACGCCTCAAGGTGCTCAGGTAATTAAACAGCCGACTTCAACCTGGAAAGTGCTTTCCTAGCCCTGCCTCATTCCGTCCCCAAATAACGTCCAGGAAATTGTGTCCTTTTCCAAGCAGGTGGGCACACGGGCTTCGAGCCGAGGAACAGGGCCTGCCGGGGTCAGCTCACGAGCCCGCCCCGCGGTGGACCCGCGAGGAGCCGGGGAAGCAGCGCGCCCCGCCGCGCCTCACCCTTGGCCATGTGGCCCGGAAACCAGCGCGCCAC
>NW_011485189.1:0-6396 GCF_000754665.1 Bison bison bison | reverse complement strand
GCGCCTCGAAGCTCAGGTGTGGACAGTGCCCACAGCAAACAAGGTGTGTGCGGACAGCCCTCTTAACAAACTACTTCATCAGGGGCCTGGGAGGGCGGGGAGAGGCCTGAGGGCTGGGCGCACAGAGGCGGAAGAAAGCTAAAACTTTATGTGCTGTGGTCAGAATCCCATC
This sequence comes from Bison bison bison, assembly GCF_000754665.1. Classification (NCBI taxonomy): domain Eukaryota; kingdom Metazoa; phylum Chordata; class Mammalia; order Artiodactyla; family Bovidae; genus Bison; species Bison bison. The sequence continues at coordinate 6,224 of NW_011485189.1, read as the reverse complement.
AGCAATTCCTGAAAGTGAAGCATCAAGAAGCAACGTTAGCAAAACGCACTTAGAAGGAATTCCCTGGTGGCAGAGTGGTTAAGACTGTGCTTCCAGTGCAGGGGGCCCAGGTTCCATTCCTGGTCTGGGAACTAAGATCCCACATGCTGTGAGGCATGGGAGGGAGTCAGTTCAGTCGCTCAGTCGTGTCTGACTCTGCGATCCCATGAACCACAGCACGCCAGGCCTCCCTGTCCATCACCAACTCCTGGAGTTTACTTGTGATGCCCTCCAACCATCTCATCCTCTGTCGCCCCCTTCTCCTCCTGCCCTCAATCCTTCCCAGCATCAGGGTCTTTTCCAGTGAGTCAGCTCTCCGCGTGAGGTGGCCATGGGAGGGAGAGGCACATAGACAACTGAAGGGGGAATGCTGGATGACGTGTGAACTCTGAGGGTGGTAACAGTGCTGCAGTTACGCGTTTTAAGACATGACCTCGATCTTTTGCAGATGCACACTGAAACCTGCAAGTGAAACGTCACCTGTGGGGCGTGCTCACCAGCAGGTGAGTCAGGAGGGCAGGGAGACGCCAGGAGCAGACAGGAACCCAACGGCTCTGCCAACCTTTATAGGCCTCAAAGTTTTCCACATTCAGTGCTTTGTAAAAAGTGCAAGTGTCAGTCACTCAGTCCTGTCTGACTCTTTGTGACCCCACGGACTGTAATCCACCAGGCTCCTCTGTCCATGGGATTCTCCAGGCAAGAATACTGGAGTGCGTAGCTATTTCCTTCTCCAGGGGATCTTCCTGACCCAGGGACTGAGCCCGTGTCTCCTGCATTGCAGGCAGATTCTCTACCACTGAGCCACCAGGGAAGCCCCTCTGTAAACAGTAGTAGAACCATAATGAGAAAGAACCTGAGAAAGAACGCATACATACGCATACATGGCTGAATCGCCTCGCTGGACACTCGAAACTAACACAGCACTGTAAATCAAGTAAACGTCGATTCCAGAAAGCACTTTTAACAAGGCGGCAGCTTAATGTGTTATTTGGCAATCAGAACCAGCCTGAAGTGCAGCTTGGGAAGGGTCAGCGGTGTGCCCCCCCACCAGAAGGCTATATTTTGTTTTTATTCTATTTTGTTAGCCATCACTATAGAATGCTCTGACACTTCAGGCTACAGGTATGTATAATTCTGATTAAAATAACACGTTTCAAAAAAGTGGACTCTGAGTCACAGGGTCCCAGCCCGTTGACTGCAGTGGCAGCCCCAGCCTTCGCAGGGCCTATCCTGTCCCCAGGCCCTCCGTGGGACTCCGGTGCCCTCGCCCGGCGGCTTCCTCCTACCTGTGCCCCCTTGCTGTCTGAAGGGAGGGGCTGGGCCAGCCGGTCCATGTCGTCCCCAGAGCTGCCCACGGCCACGTAGCTGTATGAGCCCCGGGTGTACGGGGCGCTGTGCCAGCAGGACCTCAGCATACTCCTGGGTGCGGGGAGCTGGGGGTTCCCTGGGCCAAGAGACGCACACGTTAGCCAGCAGCCCGCCCACCCATCCACAAGGAGCCTCCCACCGTAAAGACCGAGCAGTTAAAAGCGAGACCACTGCTGGGCAGCCAAGCCCAGGGGGTGTGAGCGCAGGGCTCCCCTCCGGAGGTCCCTGAAGCAGCATCCCGACACACACTGCTGCCTTTCCTGAGCCTCGGCGTCCCGTCTGTAAAGCTCTGATTGCGGACATTCATATCCATCTTGGTGGCAGATTTTTAGGAAAGACAAGTGGGAAGTGCTTGCAAAGCCATTTCAGTCCCCCAGAGAGGAGAACTCTTCGTGCCAGCTGACATGGGCAGGACTGTCCCAAGACTCAGGGCCGAACCCAGTTCCTCTCTGGGGGAGGTTTGGTTCCTGTCACAGACCAGCCGCTCGGGTGGGAGGCAGCAGCGTGGCCCCTGCGGTCAGTACCTGTCACCCTGCGGAGCACCTGCGTCAGAGACCTGAGCACGTCCTCGTCCGACAGTGTCTCCATGAACTCGGACTCGAGCCCCGCGATAAAGCCACAGAGCACGTGGCTGGCCCTGCTGGAGAGAAGCAGAGCTGGACCAGGCCCGCCACACCCAGACCGGCTCTGCCGTGGCCAGTGGCTGCACCAGTGTGGGCTCAAAGCCCCGGGATCCCTCGACACGGGGTCTGCAAGGTCAGAGCTCTCAGGGCACCAAGATGGTTCCTGCTGACTCCACTGTCAAAGGCTGGTGGGGACAGCTGTCCCTAGCACAGTCGGGGACTCTGTATCAAGTCCTGACCCTTCTACTCCTCTTTATAAAACCCTGCACGGAAAAAAAAAAAAAAAACCCACATGATGGGCCGGAGGGGACCAGGTGACCATGTGGACCCTGGCTTGGCTGCTGGGGTGAGTACCCCTGGGTCCTCGGCAAACACGTCTCAGAAGTGAGCAAAGTGTGTCTCTTATGAGGAAAGCAACTGCAAGTATTTACTGCACATTGCAGGTCCCGAGAGATGCTGACGAGCTGCACGCACTGGGCCTCTGTCTGCTCCTGCAGGGAGTGGGCTCGGGGGGTCTGTCTCACCACTTTAGGGTGCCCCTTGTGTCCCCCCTCGTGTAAACCCTCCAGAAACGCCTCGAGGAGAATCAACACAGTGCTGGACCCCCCAGACAGCTCACACCCAGGCCTCCTCGGAGAAACCTGGAAAGAACACATACTGGAAGGGAGGCAGGACCCAGAAGCCAATCAGCTTCTTGAACCAGGCATCCTGCAGCTCGGGGGCGGTGTCCTCCAGGGGCGACGTGTCCTCCCACACCACCTGGATGTGCTGGCAGTCTGGCTCCCAGAAGGGCTCCTCAAACTCCAAGAAGATTTTATTGTTCGTCCCAAAGCCTATTTTCCTGATCGCTTCCACCTTTTCAGTGGGCAGTGGTGGCTCAAAGAAGGTGTCCAGATGCTTCTTAAAAAAACCTGAAATTCAAAGTTGGACGCCTTACTCCATGTCAGTCTCTTAATGGGAATCGACAGCCACAGGAATGGCCCTGAGCCCGTCAGGGGGTCGGAGAAAGGTCAGAGGGTCAGAGAAAGGCGTCTGGGAGCCACGCAGGCTCCCTACAGGCCGGAGCCCCGACAGCCAGCACTCAGTGGAGGGACAGGCAGGCCCTGAGAACGCCTGCCACGCGGGATCAGGTGGCCCAGCCCCGGACCGCTCTGCGGGACAGGCCCGAGCCTGCTGCCTCTCGGGCTGCCCAGGGTTAGTTTGCAGGAACAATGAAACACACAGGCTTCACCCAGAAGCCACAGGAAAAGTGATCAGTGTTTAGCCCGAAGTCACACCACAAGGAGAGGAAACATTCACAGCACAAGCCAACCTCGCCAGTTCACGGGAGAAAGACCAACAGTCTGACAGGAAACAAGGCTTGGCCGTGAACACTGCAGAGGGGACCGTCTCCCCACAGCCACCCGCTCGCCGCAGAGCTTCAGCCCATCAGTTCCTGCAGGACTGGACTTGGTCCTACACACATGTATCCAAACACACACGCGTACAGCACTGTGCAACAGAACAGTGAAAAGTAACTTTGTGTCAGTATTCATTAGCGGCGCCTGCTGCTCCCGCTGCTGCTGCTGCTGCTGCTGCTGCTGCTGCTGCTAAGTCGCTTCAGTCGTGTCCAACTCTGTGCGACCCCATAGACGGCAGCCCACCAGGCTCCTCCATCCCTGGGACTCTCCAGGCAAGAACACTGGAGCGGGTTGCCATTTCCTTCTCTAACGCAGGCGTGCATGCTAAGTCGTTTCAGTCATGTCTGATTCTATGCAATCCTATGGACAGCAGCCCACCAGGCCCCTCTGTCCACAGGATTCTCTAGGCAAGATCACTGGAGCAGGTTGCCATTTCCTTCTCCAAATTAATGATACCTACCCATGAGAAAATATGGTGTAGCTATCAAGAACAAATTGGGCAGGTGCCTGGCCCCCTGTGAGCCGTAATGATGCACCTGCTGGCTGCAGCAGCTCAGTGAGCCCACACCACAACTGTGCGTGAACCAGGCCATCCGTGTAAAAGAACAAAGACTGTGACAACCTGTCTGTGCTGGTTTGGAAACGGAGGAGCAGCAGAACACTGTGCTAATAACGCGCAGCAGAGTCCACCATGGGAGAAGGAGCTGGCCCTGAGCAAGCCAATCCACACCCAGCCCTCCCCTAGGGGGCAGGAGAATCCGCGGCCACGGCCCATGGGTGGGGTCGGGGCAGGGGAGACTCCTGCCCTTCACCTTCCAGCCATGCTGGCACCTGTTAGCTTTGTGAACTTGGGCAGTTAAGTGACTTCTCTGTGTTATCATTTATCAAATAGGGGGTGGGGCAGAGATTTCCCAAGCTGCCAGAGAAGCAGGTGAGATAAACCCGGCACAAACTTGCTTTCAGTTATCTCCACCTTTTACCAGATTGCCAGCTCCTACTGCTAGATCTTCCCTGGTGGCTCAGAGGTTAACGCATCTGCCTCCAATGCGGGAGACCTGGGTTCGATCCCTGGGTTGGGAAAATCCCCTGGAGAAGGAAATGGCAATCCACTCCAATATTCTTGCCTGGAGAATCCCATGGACGGAGGAGCCCGGACACGACTGAGCAACTTCACCTTCACCTTCACTGCTAGATCTAAAGCATCAGATCTGGAATTAAATAGGATTATGCTCACAACTCCTTCCTCGATCACCACCAGGACCGAAATGTAAGACCTGGCTTTCCGCCCCCTGAAAGCAGTGTGGTGAGCCTCAAGAGGCCGTCCCAACCTCCCAAAGGAGCAGCACACCTGCTGACCTGTGACCTCTCTTCCTGTGAAACCTTCTTTCAAAGCGAACAATTGCTACAAAGCACAGTAGAGTAGCTCTATCCCAAACTCAGAATGAAAACGTGAGCTCAGCAGCCAACGAGTGCCCCGGAGTGAATGAGGCTGGAGAAAACCAGAGGCCAGGGCACCTGAACGAGAACTGGAGGAACCGACCAGAACAGAGGGCTTTACCTAAGGGCACGGTGACGACCACGTGATGGGCTGGGAAGCAGTCTCCATCCTCACATTCCACCAGCACGGGAAATGTCTCCCCAGGAGCAGAAGCTTCCCGGAAGGACCCATTCCAGTGAATGGTCTTCACGGGTTTGTCAAAAACCATCACGTCCTTGGGCAAGGAGGCCATGATGCAGTCTGTGAGTCCTTGGTAGCCCCTGGGGGAAACAGAGGTGTCCCTGGAAGCGAGGCTCTACAACAAGCCCTCCGAGCTCACGCCAGATCAGGGAGCTGCAGGGGGCTCTGGTCCCAGCTCAGCCAGGGAGGAGGGCAGGGAGGGAGGGGCCTCACGGGAGGATGACAGGAGCAGAGCTCCCCAGGTTTTCGTGGCGAGCAGGTCCCTCCTCACCCGGCCCAGGGCTCCCATCCTGGGCATCTTCCCCATCATAGCACCCTCCCTGTGCAGGGCAGTCCTGGAGGGTCTCATGAGGGCCCCATGAGAGGACAGCCACCCCAACACAGAGCAGGCCTGTCTGCCCATCTCTGAGGTCCAACCCCCAACAGTGCTTACAGGCAGGAGGCCTCCTAAACCTGGCGGGGAGCAAGGCATTACAAGATGCATTTCCTTCTTTTAATCACTTTTTCTTGAGAAGAATTCTTTTCTTTTCATAAGTGGTCAAAACTATGGAAGTAAATGACCAATCTCCCTAACACAGGAAGACAAACAGCCCCTGTCCCTCTCACCCGTCCCCTGCCTCCCAAAGCTTGGCCTGAGGTACAGGTAGGGACCCCTGAGGGAGCATGAAGGGGGTCTGGGGAAGCACAGAGGGGTCTGTCTGGGTGGGTGGGGCAGGCACATACTCAGGAAAGGTGCAGTCCAGCCCTGGCAGCACAGTGTACTCCCCGAAAGGCACGAGGGCAACCAGGTCCATGCTGTGGGTACCGCTCACACAGCACTCCACGTTGAACAAGTTCTTCAGGATGGCCAGTTTGAGCTTCTTGGTCTCCTCATCCTCTGTCCAGCCAGCCATGTGCTGACGGATCTTCTCCTTGAGGTACTCCCCGACACTGGGTGGGGTGGTCTCAGCCGCCTGCAGGAACTCCCTGGTCTGGTCTATGAGACTGTAGAACAGACTGGCCATCTCCGCCACGAGCTCAAGGCTCACACTTACCCCAGAGCTGGCGTAAGACACAGATGGCAGGCCCACGTGACCTCCGGTCTCGATCAGCTGGTTCTCCTCGGACAGGGCCTTC
>NW_011485188.1:14379-15670 GCF_000754665.1 Bison bison bison | reverse complement strand
TCACTTCCACTGTATAATCATAAGGGATTTGATTTAGGTCATTCCTGAATGGTCTAGTGGTTTTCTCTACTTTCTTCAATTTAAGTCTGAATTTAGCAATAAGGAATCCATGGTCTGAGCCACAGTCAGCTCCCAGTCTTGTTTTTGCTGACTGTATAGAGCTTCTCCATTTTTGGCTACTAAGAATATAACCAATCTGTCTTTGGTATTGACCATATGGTGATGTCCAGGTGTAGAGTCTTCTCTTGTGTTGTTGGAAGAGGGTGATTTTTTATGACCAGTGTGTTCTTTTTGCAAAACTCTGTTAGCCTTTTCCCTGCTTCATTTTGTATTCCAAGACCAAATATTTCTGTTATTCCAGGTATCTCTTGACTTCCTACTTTTGCACTGCAGTCCCCTATAATGAAAAGGACATCTTTTTTGGGTGTTAGTTCTATAAGGTCTTATAAAATAGATTGCCAGTGGGAATTTGCTGTATGATTCAGTGACCTGAAATGGGTGCTCTGTGATAAGCTAGAGGGTTGGGATGGGGTGGGAGCTGGGAGGGAGGTTCAAGAGGGAAGGGACGTAGGTATACCTATGGGTGATTCATGTTGATGTATGGCAGAAACCAACATAAAATTGTAAAGCAATTATCCTTCAATTAAAAATAAATAATTTAAAATGAAATCTGTGGCAATTATGCACACTGGAAACAAACTGTCAGAAAGAGAAACTAATAAAACAATTTACAATCACATAAAAAAGAATAAAAAACCTAGAGATAATCTAAGGAGGTAAAATACCTGTACTCAAGAGAAGTATAAGGCACTAAGGAAAGGAACTGAAGATGATACAAACAAATGGAAAGATACTCCATACTCGTGGATTAGAAGAATTAATATTATTAAAATGACCATACGATCCAAGGTAATTTACAGATTGTATGTAATTAATATCAAAATAGCAATGCCATTTTTCACATAACTACAACAAGTAATTCTAAAATTTGTATGTACATGCAAAGACCTTGAATAACTAAAACAATTTTGAGAAGGAAGAACAAAGCTGAAGTTAACATACTCCCTGATTTCAAACTATACTATAAAGATAAATGGCAACCCACTGCAGTATTCCTGTCTGGAAAATCCCACAGTAGAGGAGCCTGGTGGGCTACAGTACATGGGGATGCAAAGGGCTGAACACAAATGACCAACTACAAATGCATGCAGAATAATCAAAACGATATTTTTCTGGCATAAAAACAGACACAAATATCAGTGCAACAGAACACAGAGAACAGAAAGTATCC
>NW_011485188.1:12898-14279 GCF_000754665.1 Bison bison bison | reverse complement strand
TGAGTGTACATGTGTTCCCCATCCTGACACTCCCCCCCACCTGCCTCCCCAACCCATCCCTTAGGGTCATCCCAGTTTGTTTGTTTGTTTGTTTTTTAATCTTCTCAGGAAAAATTAACAACAGCAAAAATAAACAAATGGGACTTCCTCAACCTAAAAAGCTTTTGCAAGGCAAAGGAAACTATCAACAAAATGAAAAAGCCACCTTCTGAATGGGAGGAAATATGTGTAAATGATATACCTGATAAAGGGTAAATAGGCAAAATATACAGGAAACTCATAAAATTCAAAATCAAAGAAAATATTAAAGAGTGCACAAGGGAACTAATTTTTTTGAAAACAAACAAACAAACAAACAAATGGCCAACAGGAACATTAAAAGATGTTCAGTATCACTAATCATCGGGTGAATGAGCTTTCACCAGAGTGAGTTTCACCTCACATCTGTCTGAATGACTATCATCAAAAGGAATGCAAATAATTCAATTAAAAGGGCAGAGGGAAAAAACAAGTAAAAGAAGGGCTTGCTCTAATCTGCTAAGAAGCTATGTTGTTGTTGTTCAGTCACTCACGTATCCAATTCTTTGCAACCCCATGGACTGCAGCACACTAGGCTTCCCTGTCCTTCATTATCTCCTGGAGTTTGCTCAAACTCACGTCCACTGAGTCGATGATGCCATCGAAATATCTCACCCACTGTCACCCCATTCTCCTTCTACCCTCAATATTTCCCAGCATCAGGGTCTTTTCAATTGAGTTGACTCTTCCCATCAGGTGGCCAAAGTACTGGAGCTTCAGCTTCAGCATCAGTCCTTCAAATGAGTATTCAGAGTTGATTCTTTAAGGGTTGACTGTTTTGATCTCTGAATTGCAAGAGACTCTCAGGAGTCTTCACCGGCAACACAGTTTGAAATCATAAAATTCAGTTTTCAGCCTTCTTTATGGTTCAACTCTCACATCTATACATGACCATTGGAAAAACCATAGCTTTGACTATAGGGACCTTTGTCAGCAAATAAATGTCTCAGCTTTTTAACATGCTGTCTCAGTTCAATTGAGTTCAGTAGCTCAGTCGTGTCTGACTCTTTTCAACCCCATGGACTGCAGCATGCAGGCTTCCCTGTCCACCACCAATTCCCGGAGCTTACTCAAATTCATGTCCATTGGACTCGGTGGTGCTATCCAACTATCTCATCCCCTGTCCATCTCTTCTCTTTCCGCCTTCAATATTTCCCAAAATTAGGGTTTTTTACAATGAGTAAGTTCTTCACATCAGAAGGCCAAAATATTGGAGTTTCAGCTTCAGCATTAGTCCTTTCAATGAATAAACAGGACTGATTTCCTTTAGGATGGACTTGTTGGATCTCCTTGCAATCCAAGA
>NW_011485188.1:11690-12572 GCF_000754665.1 Bison bison bison | reverse complement strand
AAGAAGCAAGGGTCTTTTAATTTCATGGCTGCAGTCATCATCTGCAGTGATTTTGGAGCCCCATGGGGTCACACAGGGTCAGACATGACTGAAGCAACTTAGCAGCAGCAGCAGCAAAAATAAAGTTTGCCACTGTTTCCGGTGTTTCCCCATCTATTTGCCATGAAGTGATGGGACCAGATGCCATGATCTTAGTTTTCGTAACGTTGAGTTTCAAGCAAACTTTTCCACTCTCCTCTTTGATTTTCATCAAGACACTCTGTAGTTCTCTGCTTTCAGCCATAAGGGTGGTATCATCTGAATATCTGAAGTTCTTCATATTTCTCCTGGCAAACTTGATTCCACCTTGTGCTTCATCCAGCCCAGCAATTCGCATGATGTACTCTGCATATAAATTAAATAAGCCAGGTGATATTATACGGCCTTGACATACTCCTTTCCCGATTTGGAACCAGTCTGTTCTTCCATGTCCCATTCTAACTGTTACTTCTTGACCTACATACAGATTTCTAAGAAGGCAGGTCAGTTGGTCTGGTATTCCCATCTCTTGAAGAATTCTCCACTGTTTGTTGTGATCCACACAGTCTAAGAGTTAGGCAGAGTCAATAAAGCAGAAGTAGATGGTTTTCTGAAACTCTCTTGCTTTTTTGATGGTCCAATGGATATTGGCAATTTAATCTCTGGTTCCTCTACATTTTCTAATTCAGGTTGAACATAAGGAAGTTCACGGATCATGTATTGTTGAAGCCTGGCTTGGAAAATTTTAAGCATTACTTTGCTAGCATGTGAGATGAGTGCAGTCATGTAGTAGACTGAACATTCTTTGGAATTGCCTTTCTTTGGGATTGGAATGAAAACTGACCTTTTCCAGTCCTGTGGCCA
>NW_011485188.1:9493-10720 GCF_000754665.1 Bison bison bison | reverse complement strand
TCCTCTTTCATTCCTCTGCCCTTTCTACACCCAGCTTGTACAACTGGAAGTTCTCAATTCATGTACTGTTGGAGCCTGGCTTGAAGGATTTTGAGCATTACCTTGCTAGCATGTGAAATGAGTACAGCTGTGAGGTAATTTAAACATTCTTTGGTATTGCCCTTTTTGGGGACTGGAATGAAAACTGACCTTTCCAGTCCTGTGGCCACTGTTGAGTTTTCCAAATTTGCTGGCATATTGAGTGCAGCACTCTAACAGCATCATCTTTTATGACTTGAAATAGCTCAGGTGGATTTCCCTCACCTCCACTAGCTTTGTTGGTAGTAATGCTTCTGAAGGTGTACTTGACTTCACACTCCAGGTAGGCTGGCTCTAGGTGAATGACCACACAATTGCGGTTGTCTGGGTCATTAAGACCTTTTTTTGTATAGTTCTTCTGTGCAGTCTTGCCACCTCTTGTTAATATCTTTTGCTTCTGTTAGGTCCATACCATTTCTCTCCTTTATTATGCCCATCTTTCATGAAATGTTCCCTTGGCATCTCTAATTATGGACAGAGTTTCATAGCATTGCATAGGAGGGAGTCAACAAAATCATCCTCGAGAAAAAGAAATGCAGAAAGGCAAAATGCTTGTCTTCAGAGACCTTATAAATAGCTGAGAATAGAAGAGAAGTGGAAGGCAAAGGAGAAAAGGAAAAATATACCCATCTCAATGGAGAGTTCCAAGGAATAGCACAAAGAGATAAGAAAGCCTTCTTAAGTGAACAGTGCAAAGAAATAGAGGAAACAATAGAATGGGAAAGAGTAAAGATCTCTTCAAGAAAATTAGATATACCAAGGGAATATTTCATGCAAAAATGGGCACAATAAAGTACAGAAAATGTATGCACCTAACAGAAGCAGAAGATATTAAGAAACTATGAAAGTAGTATTAATATCTGCTGCCTGTGGCTTGATCTTTGTTGTAGGACCTAAGAAAGCAATTTTGAAGTCCAAGGTTTGGAAAGTAATGTGTGTAGAAAAAGAGAAGGAAGAGATTACAGGTTGCTTAAAAGCATTTGTTAGTCAGATATTAATACTTAAGCTAACTTCTCACAGAAATGGAACAAATTCTGTGTGACAACACACTTTAATGGAACCACATTTAAAAGTTCTTCAGCAATTGGCAGACCAGAAACTAAAGAGTACTGAAGTCATGAATGAGCAACTTGACCTACATATAAACAT
>NW_011485188.1:8752-9393 GCF_000754665.1 Bison bison bison | reverse complement strand
GTATGGAATGAAGCAGGGAAAAGGCTAATAGAGTTTTGCCAAGAGAACACACTGGTCATAGCAAATACCCTCTTCCAACAACAGGAGAGAAGACTCTACACATGGACCTCACCAGATGGTCAATTCCAAAATCAGATCGATTATGTTCTTTATAGCCAGAGATGGAGAAGCTCTATACAATCAGCAAAAACAAGACCGGGAGCTAACTGTGGCTCAGATCATGGATTCCTTATTGCCAAATTCAGACTTAAATTGAAGAAAGTTTGGAAAACTACTAGACCATTCAGGAATGACCTAAATCAAATCCCTTACAATTATACAGTGGAAGTGACAAATAGATTCAAGGGATTAGATCTGATAGACAGAGTACCTGAAGAACTAAGGACAGAGGTTTGTGCCATTGTACAGGAGGCAGTGATCAAGACCATCCCCAAGAAAAAGAAATGCAAAAAGGCAAAATGGTTGTCTGAGGAGGCCTTACAAATAGCTGAGAAAAGTAGTGAAAGGCAAAAGAGAAAAGGAAAGATATACCCATTTGAATGCAGAGTTCCAAAGAATAGCATGAAGGATAAGAAAGCCTTCCTCAGTGATCAATGCAAAGAAATAGAGGAAAACAATAGAATGGGAAAGACTAGAGATCT
>NW_011485188.1:7821-8652 GCF_000754665.1 Bison bison bison | reverse complement strand
CAAGTGGGCCTTAGGAAGCATCACTATGAACAAAGCTAGTAGAGGTGATGAAATTCCAGTTGAACTATTTCAAATCCTAAAACATGATGCTGTGAAAGTGCTGCCCTCAATACGTCAGCAAATATGTTGTCTAGCTTTTCTTCCAAGGAGCAAGTGTGTGTTAATTTCTTGGCTGCAGTCACCATCCACGGTGATTTTTGAGCCCAAGGTAATAAAGTCTGTCACTGTTTCTATTGTTTGCCCATCTATTTGCCATGAAATGACAGGACCAGATTCCATGATCTTTGCTCTTTGAATGTTGAGTTTTAACCTAGCTTTTTCACTCTACTCTTTCTCCTTCATCAAGAGGCTCTTTAGTTCCTCTTCACTTTCTGCCATTAGGGTGGTGCCATCTTCCTATCTGAGGTCATTGATATTTCTCCAGTATATGTTGATTCCAGCTTGTGCTTCATCCAGCCCAGCATTTCACATGATGTACTTCTGCACAGAAGTTAAATAAACATGGTGGCAATATAACCTTGACATATTCCTTTCCCAATTTTAAACCAGTCTGTTGTTCCGTGTCCAGTTCTAACTGTTGCTGCTTTACCTGCATACAGTTTTCTCAGGAGGCAGGTAAGGTGGTCTGGTATTCCCATCTCTGTAAGAATTTTCCAGTTTGCTGTGATTCACACAAAGGCTTTAGTGTATTCAATGAAGCAGAAGTAGTTGTTTTTCTGGAATCTCTTTGCTTTTTCTATGCTTTTCTGGAATCTCTTTGCTTTTTTTATGCTTTTCTGGAATCCCTTTGCTTTTCCTATGATCCAATGGTTGCTGGCAATTTAATCTTTC
>NW_011485188.1:6797-7460 GCF_000754665.1 Bison bison bison | reverse complement strand
GCAATGGCCCCAAAAGTCTCCAAATTTCTGCCTATGGAAATTGGGTCTTCATGCATCACAACTTTCAATGCTAACAAGTAAACCTTGTTCCATTTTGTAAACAATTTTTAAATAACAGAAACTTTTATTAATTATGCCCTAAGGCCCTGTCTGAAAGACAGTTAAAGTGATATTACTTTTAGAATATGAATAGTCAGTCTATTAGCTTTTATCTTAGGAAACCTTCAGGGTCCTATGTATGTATGTTCCCAAAGCCCATACAAAGATGGGAAAAAGTGAGATGACAGACTAATTTTTTAGCTGGGTTGTCATACATAAAATAGTATAGAATTTATAATATAATAGTATCAAGTTCCTCCTCATGATAGTAAGTGAACTATCATGTCAGTGTGTCAAACTCATGTTGCCATTTTGGGGAGTAGAGGAAAGTCTGGAGGCCTTTCCAGAAGAATTAAGTGCTTAAAGACATTTGAGCATTGCATAAAATGTAGTATATAGGTTATTTCAAATTTAGATGACAGAATATTCCTTTAAAGAAAATGCTTCTTTTTAAACACTATTTTAAAGAATCCATAGTAGAGCCTTCTTAAAAGCAAGTAATACTCTCCTCCTTCAATTTGTCCATATTTTGTTTGTAAATTTTCTTTGTACAATGTGATAGAC
>NW_011485188.1:4259-5793 GCF_000754665.1 Bison bison bison | reverse complement strand
GCTGAAATACCATGGTTTGTGGATTTCAGTGGGTTTTGCCACTGGTAACCTCTGAATAGTCTCTTCTACCTACTCACTAGGTCAGAGACTCAAGTTACAGGCTTTGGAGATATTGTATCACAATTCAAAAGAAAATCAAATAGCACATACAGGTTTGCATAACATTAGGAGGCAGAGAAGCTTAAAACTCTGAAATATTCATTAACTGAATAAGATAACCCATTTCCCTTAGTTAGTAATGAACAACTGTGTTGTTCACTGAAATCACAATGGTTGGGTAGTGCTTTAAAGGCAACCTTGTGATCCTAAGACAATGGAAGGTATAGGGTACAGTTGTAGGAGCATAGGTTTTGGCATTTCACAAACCTGACTTTACATTTAGCCTTTTTACTTGATAGTTAGGTGACTTCCAGTTAGTGATCTCTCTAAGCCTCCATGGCTTCATGTGAATATTGGTATGGTAAAGTGCTTTCAAAGGTTACATGAAGTAGTATATTTAAAGCACTTAACACCATGCCTGGCACATAATAGGTATAATAAATATTATTTTATATCTCCTCTATCCTACCTTCCTTTTAGTCTAAGTCAGAGTCATTGAAAGCATTAAGTAATTAACAATCCTCATTTTGAATTTCAGAGAAAAACTTAAGTCTTATCATCCCACAGCCTTTGTAATACAAATCCTTAACCTCCCCCTTTAATTTTGCCTTCCTTTTTATTTTCTCTGTTCTTATGCTGGTTTCCAAAGAGGTATAGCTGGAAGGGGTCTATGAACTATATGGGTGCCTGGGGTTTGGAGAGGCCAAGTAGCAGTGGGTATCAGCCTACTTAAACCTAGTGGCTATCCCTGTATTCCCACACACATTTCTCTTGCGTATAGAGATAGCCTTCAATGGTTGGCTGTCCTGGAAGTTTGCATGTCTGCGGAGCTTCTTTCATCCTTTTCTTAAGTTCTTCCATCTCTTCTCGGGTACTGGAGAAATGATTTCTTGTCTGTCAAGATATTATCATCATAATTATTATCATCAGCACCATCATCATGAATAAGCATTCAATGATCAGAGACTTAGTACAGAGTTTCCTCAGCTTTTATAATGTGCTACAGCATAGCAAAAAACAAGTGTCGAGTGGCATAGTAACTAGAAAACAATGTAGCGTAGTTTTACAGTACTAAAGGCTAAAAGGGAGAGAGAAATGTAAATAACAATGTACCTGGGAGACATTTTCTAATGGAAATCACTAAAGGGTCCAAGAAATAAAAGCTCTAAGAATTCTGAGCATCACACTAACTCTGCCTTACAAAAAGGAAGGCTATAAAGAAGGGTCCCTAGGACAATATTATCATAGCAACTTCTACATTCTGCCTCAAGTAAAGTTACTGGTTACTTTGGCACTGAAACAAACCCTGGCCATTAGAATAAAGGCTATGAGAGTGTGTTCTCTTTGAACATAGGTCAACAGAAAACCTATGTTTTCATGCTCATGAATAAGAAAAGCTAATATTAAGAAGTAGTATGTTTAAAGTACATTACTA
>NW_011485188.1:2995-4159 GCF_000754665.1 Bison bison bison | reverse complement strand
AACAAAAATTTACTATTTCTCCAATTAATGATTTCAGTGGCCTTCTCTGATCGCTCCTTTCTAGCCTATTCTCTACTCTTTTGTTAGAGAATATTTTTTAATTATATCTCTATTTATATCATTCCTCTTATTATAAACCACCTATGGATTTCCCATTCTTTCCAAATTCCTTAGGTTGGCTCACAAAGCCTTTTATAATGTGATTGTATTTAGCTTTTCAACTTGGCTTTTTTCCCCCCTCACTTCTATGCCCCTGACTCATTGAATTACATTCAGTTATCAAATAAATAGTTGGCGATATAACTGATAGACCAAGTTCAGGACATATTTAATAGTGAACAGGGCACTATTAATAATTGTATATGGACAACAAATATAAACCAGGACTCTTCCTGGATAACGAAGACCCTACAAATAAAATACACTCTCACACACCTCTGTGCCTTGACTCATGCAATGGTATACACCTGGAATTTTCTTTGCCTTTTTTTTTACCTGTCAAACTCCCACTCTTAATTCACATTTCAGTTCGTATATCACTTCCTCAGTGAAGCCCATAGATATATTCTCCAAATGTAATGCTCAACACACTTCATTATAATTCTAAATATACATGTATCTTCATTAGACTGTAAACTTCTTGAGGTCAAAAACTAAGTTTGATCCATTTTTTGTACTCCCATTGCATTACACATTGTCTGGGAAAAAGGATTTTTAGTAAACATACATTCAACTGAGTAGGAATGTCATATCCATTTGAAAAATTAAAAAACTGGGGAATAGAAGGATCACATAGTTAGTTGATATTAAAGTCAAGACAACATACTCATTACTCTGCCTCTCGTATAACACAGCAGTGGTTCTCAACTAGGAGCAGTTGTGCCTCCCAGAGGACATTTGGCAATGCCAAGAGACATCTTAGGTTATCATAGTTGGGAAGTACTATCAGAATAAAGTGGGGAGAGGCTATAGATACTTCAAAACAGCATATAATGCATAGGATGACCTCTCAAAACAGAAAATTACCCAACCTGAAATGTCAATAGCACTGAGATTGAGAGATCTTGTAACGGACAGGTGAAGAACTGAACCTGACAAATAGAACACACCTTTGAAAATCATCAAAGTGGACTGCTCTAAGGGAGGAAAAGTATGATAATACCA
>NW_011485188.1:0-627 GCF_000754665.1 Bison bison bison | reverse complement strand
GTCCATGGGATTGTCCAGGCAAGAATACTGGAGTGGGTTGCCATTCCCTCCTCCAGGGGATCTTCTAGACCCGAGGATTGAACCACTGTCTCCTGCATCTCCAGCATTGCCGGCAGATTCTTTAATGCTGAGCCACTGAGGAAGGAGACTCAAATATTTGTTGATAAAAACAATAAATAAAAATGGATAAATGATCATAATGAACAATATCATAATGCTAAAATATCCAAGGATCTTATTTTGAAAAACAATCTTTAAATTAGAAATGTATTGGGGAGGGGGTGGGACATTGCAGAAGACATAGAAATGATCAATAAAATATATTTTTAATGTTTCAAATGTTCACTCCAATAAAAATCAAATATACACAATGACAAAATAAAAATTTTGTCTGTGAAATACAAACATATTAAAAATCAATGCTCAATACTAGCAATAGTAAAGTGTAATGTGTGTGTGTGTGTGTGTGTTGATTGCTCAGTTGTGTCAGACTCTTTGCGACCACATAGACTGGAGACTGCTAGACTCCTCTGTCCATGGGATTTCCCAGGCAAGAATATGGGAGTGAGTTGCCCTTCCATTCTCCAGGGTATCTTCCTGATCCAGGGATAAAACTCTGGTCTCCCA
>NW_011485187.1:14802-15117 GCF_000754665.1 Bison bison bison | reverse complement strand
TCAGCAATACGTGAACTGAGAACTTCCAGATGTTCAAGCTGGTTTTAAAAAAGGTAGAGGAACCAGAGACCAACTTTCCAACATCGTCTGGATCATGAAAAAAGCAAGAGAGTTCCAGAAAAACATCTATTTCTGCTTTATTGACTATGCCAAAACCTTTGACTGTGTGGATCACAAGAAACTGTGGAAAATTCTGAAAGAGATGGGAATACCAGACCACCTGACCTGCCTCTTGAGCAATCTATATGCAGGTCAAGAAGCAGCAGTTAGAACTGGACATGGAACAACAGACTGGTTCCAAATAGGAAAAGGAGT
>NW_011485187.1:14253-14702 GCF_000754665.1 Bison bison bison | reverse complement strand
CAACAGAATGGGAAAGACTAGAGATCTCTTCAAGAAAATTAGAGATCCCAAGGGGACATTCCTGCAAAGATGGGCTCGATAAAGGACAGAAATTATATGGACCTAACAGAAGAAGAAGATATTAAGAAGAGGTGGCAAGAATACACAGAAGAACTGTACAAAAAAGATCTTCATGACCAGATAATCACGATGGTGTGACCACTCACCAACAGCAAGATATCCTGGAATGTGAAGTCAAGTGGGCCTTAGAAAGCATCACTATGAACAAAGCTAGTGGAGGTGATGGAATTCCAGTTGAGCTATTTCAAATCCTGAAAGATGATGCTGTGAAAGTGCTGCACTCACTATGCCAGCAAATTTGGAAAACTCAGCAGTGGCCACAGGACTGGAAAAGCTCAGTTTTCATTCCAATCCCAAAGAAAGGCAATGCCAAAGAATGCTCAAACTAC
>NW_011485187.1:9283-10569 GCF_000754665.1 Bison bison bison | reverse complement strand
GTGCGGTAATTTGAGCATTCTTTGGCATTGCCTTTCTTTGGGATTGGAATGAAAACTGACCTTTTCCAGTCATGTGGCCACCGCTGAGTTTTCCAAATGTGCTGGCATATTGAGTAACAATAGGCATTTACTTACCAAAGAATTACTTTGATAGAAAGATATTTTTGCACTAAGAAAAAAACTTATCTGTTTAAGAAATAAAATACCAATAATTTGAATTTGATAAAAGTGTTTTTTCTAGGGTACTCTCATAACTCTGCCTGTGTAAGATTGCTTTTAATTATTTTTCATCCCTAACTTTGGTAATTTGATTTTCTTTATGAACTTTTCAAACACAGTTATATTAAGAGACATATTTTGAAACAATCAGAATAATTACTTTTGTTTTAAGAAATACCATGTGGAAAAGTTATAATGCCTCCTGTTTTAGTCATATCAATATTAAACTTCTAATACAAGTTCTCTTTAATAACGAAAGAAAGTAAACCATCTAAATTAGACCACAAGTTTTTTAAGATGAGTCTAAATTACAGTACTCTTAATTCTTTTAAATATGTTCATATTAAGTATGTTTTCATTAGTTCTGAATGTGTCACAGCTATATCTAATACTCTGTTAAAAAGAAATCCAAATGCCAGAAAAAAACAAAGGACAATTTGCCCTGTTCTTTTATAAACCTAGTTTAAGGCACATTTTCAAGTCAAATAATAATGAATACATTAAGCATATGTAATTATTATAAAGAAGTATAAACCAGAATTTTCATACCACAGAGGTTTTCATTTCTTGCCATAGAAAATTTGTTACTTACTATGATAAGTCTCCAATTAAAATATGAAATTCAGATAATGGATCTTTGATGGAGCAAAGATAAGAATCAGGGCTTAATTATCTAGAGATCATGTATCTGAATAAGAAAACTTTTAATATGCCTTGATAGATAACTATTCTTAAATAAAATAATAGCCAGATATTATAATTTTTTATTATAACTATTTAATGACTGTGCAAAATAATGACTTTCCATGGAATAGGTCATAAAACCAATTTTTAATATTCCTCTTCATGATCTTACAGAGGCAGATTTATTTGTCTTTTGTTGAATCTTTAATATATATGTGAGAGAAATCTGTATGCATGTCAAGAAGCAATGGTTAGAACCAGATATGGAATAACAGAGTGGTACCAAATTGGGAAAGGAGTACATCAAGCCTGTATATTGTCACCTTGCTTATTTAACTTATATGCAGAGTACATCATGAGAAATGCTGGGCTGGAAGAAGCAC
>NW_011485187.1:5305-5790 GCF_000754665.1 Bison bison bison | reverse complement strand
TGAAGATCTTTTTTGTACAGTTCTTCTGTGTATTCTTGACACCTCTTCTTAATATCTTCTGCTTCTGCTAAGTCCATAAGGTTTCTGTCCTTTATTGAGCCCATCTTTGCAGGAAATGTCCCCTTGGGATCTCTAATTTTCTTGACGAGATCTCTAGTCTTTCCCATTCTGTTGTTTTCCTCTATTTCTTTGCATTGATTGCTGAGGAAGGCTTTCTTATCTCTTCTTGCTATTCTTTGGAACTCTGCATTCAGATGCTTATATCTTTCCTTTTCTGCTTTGCTTTTTGCTTCTCTTGTTTTCACAGCTATTTGTAAGGCCTCCCCAGACAGCCATTTTGCTTTTTGGCATTTCTTTTCCATGGGGATGGTCTTGATCCTTGTCTCCTGTACAATGTCACGAACCTCATTCCATAGTTCATCAGGCACTCTATCTGTCAGATCTAGGCCCTTAAATCTATTTCTCACTTCTACTGTATAATGTGT
>NW_011485187.1:4440-5205 GCF_000754665.1 Bison bison bison | reverse complement strand
AATTTCATGGCTGCAGTCACCATCTGCAGTGATTTTGGAGCCCAGAAAAATAAAGTCTGACCAGTGATTTTGGAGCCCACAAAAATAAAGTCTGAACTGTTTCCACTGTTTCCCCATCTATTTCCCATGAAGTGATGGGACCAGATGCCATGATCTTCGTTTTCTGAATGTTGAGCTTCAAGCCAGCATTTTCACTCTCCTCTTTCACTTTCATCAAGAGGCTTTTTAGTTCCTGTTCACTTTTTGCCATAAGGGTGGTGTCATCTGCATATCTGAGGTTATTGAGATTTCTCCCGGCAATCTTGGTTCCA
Source organism: Bison bison bison (assembly GCF_000754665.1). Lineage (NCBI taxonomy): Eukaryota > Metazoa > Chordata > Mammalia > Artiodactyla > Bovidae > Bison > Bison bison. The sequence goes on along the minus strand of NW_011485187.1, from coordinate 4,894 downwards.
GCTTGTGCCTCTTCCAGCCCAGCATTTCTCATGATGTACTCTGCATAGAAGTTCAATAAGCAGGGTGCAATATCCAGCCTTGACTTACTCCTTTTCCTATTTGGAACCAATCTGTTGTTCCATGTCCAGTTCTAACTGTTGCTTCCTGACCTGTATATAGGTTACTGAAGAGGCAGATCACGTGGTCTGGTATTCCCATCTCTTCCAGAATTTTCCACAGTTTATTGTGATCCACACAATCAAAGGTTTTGGCATAGTCAATAAAGCAGAAATAGATGTTTTTCTGGAACTCTCTTGCTTTTTCCATGATCCAGCGGATGTTGGAAATTTGATCTCTGGTTCTTCTGCCTTTTCTAAAGCCAGCTTGAACATCTGGAAGTTCACGGTTCACATATTGTTGAAGCCTGGCTTGGAGAATTTTGAGCATTACTGTACTAGCGTGTGAGATGAGTGC
>NW_011485187.1:0-1568 GCF_000754665.1 Bison bison bison | reverse complement strand
GATTAATATCAAAGGTTAATACTTATTTCTTCTATATATTCATTAATGTGTATAAGGGCAGGGGATGTGAAGACTTAGCAACAAACACTGACTCAACAAATGAAAAACCTTTCACCAATACAGTTTCTAATCAGCTCACTATACTTATACTAATGGTTTTCTAACTTTTCTAAGGAACCTGTTTTTAGAAGGTTTAAAGCATCTCGTGCTTCTCACGGTTGGGAGGCTGTGAGCAATCACATGTGGCCAGACAAGCCTGTCAGGCAGGCTAGAGAACCTTCAGAGGAGTTTGTAGGTTAAAACACTCTTGTCACACCCAGGAGTTTTTATTAACTGGAGCTCTAAGTTAACTCCTTCTCCGAAAGAGGTGGTGGGGGACAGCCCCACATAAAGTCAGAGGTGTAGGTGAAAGTTCAAAGTAGTAAAGTAGGCAGGCTCTGGTTATGGGGGTAGATGCTTGAGGATTTCCAGGGGGACTCCTGAGGCTCGATCCCGCCTTTGCGTATGTCGAGCCTCCGTCCTCATGACCTTTGCCACGGGCAGAGTGCCTTGCGCTGACCCCCAACATTTCCCCCTTTTTTTTCTTAAAACAGCCAGATGCAGCTCAATTGCGAGCTTCCGAATGCTCTGCCAAAGAATCCTGACAATACAAGGAAGAATGATTTTGAGAAGTAAGATTAGAGCACCAACGACAGCATAACTAGGGATATTAGACAGAATATTTTTTCCAGAAATAAAGTTAGAGAAGGTGTGAAAAAAGTCGTTAGCTGCTCCAGCGGCGGTAAAATCCAGTCGAGAGTGTTCCAAGGTCTGTATTTGATTATGAAGTTTCCCTAAGTCCAGGCCAATATCAGAACTATTCCAAACACCTGAGATATTATTTTTAATCTTTTCCCATTCATAATCTGTCTCGTTTACCCTCAAAGATGTCACGCATATCCACCTGTAATCAGCGTGGCATGTCAAAACCATTTTCACCTTTAAAGCCTGTAACTCAGTCCCAATATGCATTACTGTCTCTTCCAAGGCATCTACCCTCATTTCCAACTTTCTATCTATAGCTTCCTGTGTTGTTAGAGTTAGAGAAACATTTTTAGACATGGTATCAACATATTGGGCAGTATGCACTTGTTGAGTCAATGATATTGCTGCCACAGTAACAGAAGTAATTGCGGTTATTAAAGCTGATATTTCTAAAATAAGTGAGCCCAAAAACCATCGCAATCGCATTAAATCCTGTAGTTGTTGTAACACAGCAAGACTATAGCTATCATATAGGCACCATAAGATAGGATGGGCGTTGTAACACCACAAAGGAGCAAACATTACATTGAGGGTTTAAACAAGATGAAAGCATATATTGTTCACAAGTTACTATATTAGGTCCACCCGAATAATTTATACGTACATTGAATTTCTTGGAGTCATTAGTAAAAGGAAAAACATAAGGCAAGGGTGGACAAGCTAAAACAGAATAAATAGAATTATTTTCTGGTTGGAGTTCGCACTGCAGCAGCCCTGTCAGTCTTGCCGGGATCTCGATGTTTATCTTGCCTCCCCTGCCGGCG
>NW_011485186.1:18331-19740 GCF_000754665.1 Bison bison bison | reverse complement strand
GAACCTTCCCCTTAGCACTGCTTTTACAGTGTCCCATAGGTTTTGGGTTGTTGTGTTTTCATTTTCATTTGTTTCTATGCATATTTTGATTTCTTTTTTGATTTCTTCTGTGATTTGTTGGTTGTTCAGCAGTGTGTTGTTCAGCCTCCATATGTTGGAATTTTTAATAGTTTGTCTCCTGTAACTGACATCTAATCTTACTGCATTGTGCTCAGAAAATATGTTTGGAATGATTTCAAATGTTTTTCAATTTTCCAAGGCTGGATTTATGGCCCAGGATGTGATCTATCCTGGAGAAAGTTCTGTGTGAACTTGAGAAAAAGGTGAAATTCATTGTTTGGGGGTGAAATGTCCTATAGATATCAGTTAGGTCTAACTGGTCTATTGTATCATTTAAAGTTTGTATTTCCTTGTTAATTTCCTGTTTAGTTGATCTATCCATAGGTGTGAGTGGGGTATTAAAGTCTCCCACTATTATTGTGTTATTGTTAATTTACCATTTTATACTTGTTAGCATTTGTCTTCCATATTGTGGTGCTCCTATGTTGAGTGCATATATATTTATGATTGTTATGTCTTCTTTTATTGATCCTTTGATCATTATGTAGAGTCCTTCTTCATCTCTTTTCACAGCTTTTGTTTTAAAGTCTATTTTATCTGATATGAGTATTGCTACTCCTGCTTCATTTTGGTGTCTATTTGCATGGAATATCTTTTCCAGCCCTTCAGTTTCAGTCTGTATGTGTCCCTTATTTTGACGTGGGTCTCTTGTAGACAACATATATAGGGGTCTTCTTTTTTTATCCATTCAGCCAATCTTTGTCTTTCGGTTGGGGCATTCAGCCCATTTACATTTAAGGTAATTACAGATAAGTATGATCCCATTGCTATTTACTTTATTTTTGGGGGTTTGAGTTTATACACCCTTTCTGTGTTTCCTGTCTAAAGAAAATCCTTTAGCATTTGTTGGAGAGCTGGTTTGGTGGTGCTGAATTCTCTCAGCTTTTGCTTGTCTGTAAAGCTTTTGATTTCTCCTTCATATTTGAATGAGATCCTTGCTGGATACAGTAATCTGGGCTGTAGGTTATTTTCTTTCATGACTTTAAGTATGTCCTCTAATTCCCTTCCGGCCCGAAGAGTTTCTATTGAAAGCTCAGCTGTTATCATTATGGGAATCCCCTTGCATGTTATTTGTTGTTTTCCCCTTGCTGCTTTTGATATTTGTTCTTTGTGTTTGATCTTTGTTAATTTGATTAATGTGTTTCTTGGGGTGTTTCACCTTGGGTTTATCCTGTTTGGGACTCTCTGGATTTCTTGGATTAGAGTGATTATTTCTTTCCCCATTTTAGGGAAGTTTTCAACTATTATCTCCTCAACTATTTTCTCATGGTTTTCTTTTTGTCTTCTTC
>NW_011485186.1:17203-17598 GCF_000754665.1 Bison bison bison | reverse complement strand
TCCTATTGATTAATGTTCCCTGGAGCCAGGAGTTCTCTGGTATTCTCAGGATTTGGACTTACGCCTCCTGCCTCTGGTTTTCAGTCTTATTCTTACAGTAGCATCAAGACTTCTCCATCTCTACAGCATGGATGATAAAACATCTAGGTTAATGATGAAAAGTTTCTCCACAGTGAGGGACACCCAGAGAGGTTCACAGAGTTACATGGAGAAGAGAAGAGGGAGGAGGGAGATAAAGGTGACTAGAAAGATAATAGGGGGGATCAAAGGGGGAGAAAGCAAGCTAGCCAGTAATCACTTCCCTTTGTGCTCTCCACGGTTTGGTTCCCTCAGAGATGTTCACAGAGTTACATAGAGAAGAGAAGAGGGAGGAAGGAGGCAGAGATGGCTAGGAG
>NW_011485186.1:11669-15195 GCF_000754665.1 Bison bison bison | reverse complement strand
GCCTTTTATTTATTTTAATTGCCTTAGTGCAGTGGCTAGAGCTTCCAGTACTGTGTGGAATACCAAAGACATTCTTGCCTTGTTCCTGATCTCAGAGGAAAGCCTTCAGTCTTTGACTATTTTGATGTTATCTGTAAGGTTTTTAGATATTCAATATCAGGGTGAAAAGTGCCCCTCTATTGCTAGTTTACTGAGTACTTTTGTCATTTAAATGAGATTTTTCTGAATCTATTGAGATGATCATGTTTATTTTCTATATTCTTTTGGTACAAGGTATTACATTAACTGATATTCTTGTGTTGAATCACTCTTGCAAACCTGGAATAAATCCCACTTGATAACAGTGTATAATACTTTTTATAAGGTGCAGGATTCAATTGCTAATATTTTATTGAGATTTTTTGCATCTAAACATGAGAAATATCAGTTTATAATTTTCTTGTGCCATTTTATCTGTTTTTTGTTGTTAAGATAATACTGGTCTCATAGAATGAATTGAAGTGTTCCTTCCTCATCTGTTTTCTTGAAGACACTGTACAATGGTGTTGATGTTTCTTTAAGTATATCCTTTAAAACTGTGAAACTGAGGCTGGAGATTTCCTTTTTTAGGGAGCTTCTAATTATGAGTTCAGTTATTTGTTTTTTTAGGGACTATTCAGATTATTTTATCTTAGTTGGGATTTGGTAGTTTGTGGTTTTCAAAGAATTATTCCTTCCAATTTATTTATTTTTGTTTTTCAATTATAAAATTAATGTTTTCTCATGTAATATTCCCAGATATAATTTTGATGAGGTAAGAATCATAATGCTGGTAGTTTTAATGGGACCATGCAGCTGCTTACTTACTAGCTCTGAGATTTTAGTTATGAACTTGGTACAATTAAGATAATTCATTTGTTGGACTACAGGAGAAGGGTAATCCTTTGCTTCAACTGAATTTCAAGTTAATAACTATACTCAATTGGATATGGGAAGCAGCAGGAGTTCAGCAACTCATAAGGCCCAAGAGATACAAGGATAGGTTCATATGAAAAGCACTAAAGAGTTGGAAACATACCTGTTTGGAATCCAATTTCTGCCACTTATAAACTGTGTGATTCTGGGGAACTTAACATTTCTAAACTTTTTTTTTCTTCCTCTGTAAAATGGAAATAATAATACTGTCTATCTTATAAGGTTCTGATCATCAAATGAATCAGATGCATAGAATCTCTCAATATATAGAGTGCATATATATTTATAATTAGTCTTACTATTTAAATTGGGTATGCCTGGGTAATGGCCACTAAAATTGCTTATTTGTTCTAACTCTCCAGATTCTCCCTAACACCTTTAGGTGAGCAGGGCTTCTCTAGTAGCTCAGATGGTAAAGAACCTCCCTGCAATGCATTAGACCCAGATTCGATCACTGGGTCTGGAAGATCCCCTGTAGAAGAAAATGGCTGGCTACCCACTCCAGTATTCTCGCCTGGGGAATTCCATGGACAGAGTGGCCTGGCGGGATACAGTCCATAGGTTGCAAAGAGTTGGACACGACTGAGCAACTGACACTTGGGGGAGTGGGAGATACAACATATTGGGTGTAAGATAGGCTCAAGTATGTATTGTACAACATGGGGAATATAATCAATATTTGTAATAAATGTAAACAGAAACAAATCTTTAAAAATGCATAAAATAAAAAAAAAACGAATTCTCACTACCACTTTTTCTTACCTTGCTCAATATGATTTTCTGTGAACTTTCACTGAAAACAGAAACTATGGCATGTGACTCATAATCTGCAGTATCTTTCAAGTGACAAAACCAACTAATATTACCTTGACCATAATGATTCCTCTTTGATATTTCTTATTTCAGGATCTACCTCTTCCAGGAATCTTTCCCCATTGAATACCCATCATTCTTAAGCCATCTGCACAATCCCTCATCATAAAATCTCTCCATTCATATATTGACAGTCATTTAGTGAGCATATGCTATACATGAGAAATATTTTCCCTCTAAGATTTGCAGTCTCTCACCATTGACTAGATCTTTACTACCTGTGAAATCTTTAAATTCCATTGAATTTTATATATCTCTAAAAACTGAAGCAAGGAGTCCCTGAGCACAAAAGAAAACCCTTAATCCCTGGGTTGCTGGGGTGAGGATGGGATTGGGGAGGATGGGAAAAAAAATTTGATGTTCTTTTTGTCTGATCACAACTATAATTTCCAGGTCTCTCAGAAATTACCTACCAACTCCCCTTCCTTTTTATAACATAATTAGTCCTTCTGGCTCCTTTGACTTTTCTATTTTCCTTTAATTTATCAATTTCCTTTGAATTTTTTGGTCTATGTTCAACCTGGACCCAATGCTAAAATGATCCCTTTAACAACACCCTTAAATTCCTTCTCTTATGCTTCTGTAGGACCATTCAGCAGAACTCAAATGATTAATTAATTCTAAAGTACTTCTCATCCATATGTGGAGGAATGGAACCCTGGTGAAATAAACCAAAAATATGAATTCATGTTGGCAACATTACAACAACTTATTATTACATCTGGGCCTTTCATGTTGCCCTTCAGTCCTTTTAGTTGATCTGAGCCAACACTTTCAAATTCATGGCTATTCCAAAAATTCTCCCTTTTCTCAATTCAATATTCAAATGTGGACTCACACGTTTTCAAAAGATGACATAGGGAATCAGAATGTCCTCCCTCAATTTCTAACCCTTCTACTTACAAACTCATCTGTATCTACAGCCCTCTTCATGTCTTTTCAAGACAAATCACTCCACTTTAACCCTTATCCTCACCCCTCCCTATGTCCCCTGCAACCTTCACAGTCCCCTCCCTCTCTACTGATTCTTTACTCTCAGTCTATAAATATAGAAAAAAAAAATTCTCCCAGAATGAACACTACCCAACCCTTCTTTGAGCTCTGTTGCTACCATTCTGTTTTCTGTCTGAATTTCTCAGAAGGGTAATATACATCCAGAATCCCTCTTTTCTAACTTCACTCTGCAACTAACTGCAATCTAGCTTTTGCTTTCATATTCCATCAAATATCTCTTACACATATTACTAGTTATCTTCTAAATACCAATGGGTAACCCCCACCCACTTTGTGTTTTACAGGATATCAGTCCTGCAGTTATTGTTGTTGATTTAAGCTCCCCATCCTGAAATGTCAAAAATCTTGGTTTCTGAGAAGTTATATACTTAATACGGTTTTGGGGATATAATACTATAAAACTTCTGTGACATTACAGACTACTTTTTTTTTTTTTAATTTTAGTATTTATTTATTTATTTTGGCTGTGCTAGTTCTTAGTTGTGGCATGTGGAACATGGGTCCCTGAATTGGGAGTTTTGAGTATTCGTCACTGGACAACTAGGGAAGTTTCACTACAGATTGTTTTATCTTAAGGTTTATTTTGACCTTATTGAAATACAATTTACTTACAGTAAAATGTCCTCATTTTAAGAATACCATTGGCTCAGTATGACAAATGTGCACACTCCTGTAATTACCACTG
>NW_011485186.1:7509-10774 GCF_000754665.1 Bison bison bison | reverse complement strand
TCTGTCCATGGGATTTCCCAGGCTAGAATACTGGAGTGGGTTGCCATTTCCTTCTCCAGGGATTCTTCCCAACCCAGGGGTTGAACCTGCATCTCCTGCATTACAGGCCGATTCTTTACAGCTGAACCATCACGGAAACCATTTTTCAACTCTTATCTATATGGTGATCACTTCCAAATCTATGACTTTCCTGGCTAAATGCTGTACATCCATCGAAATTCAACTTTGGTGTCAGTTCCTCCAGGAAGTTTTCCTTTATAATACCAGGTTTGTCAGGTACCCTTCCTCTGAATTTCTTAAATAACTTGTTTATATCTACCATCACTCTTTGCTATATTTCATATAAAATAATAATGCTTATGGGTCTGTCTTCCCAACTAGGTTGTGAATTCTCTCAAAGTAGTATTTGAGGTTCATTTATCTTTGTATTTCCAGTGACTAGCATAGTGCCTGGTGCTAATAGCTACGTGACTGTCTGGGGGATCTAATAATAGTATATACCCTTCCTAAGGAGTTAGGAATGAAGAAAAATAATACCTTTGCCATTCCCTAAATTTTCTGGCCCGGGCATTGATTTCATTATCATAAACAGTTTTCATGTTGGGTGTGTGAGTCATGATCCAATCATCCCTGGGTGGATGTACAGTTTATATAGCCAGCAATGCAAGGAGATCTCTCTCAGCAAATAAACATCCAAGTGTCTCCACCACTAAAGGATCTCCTTGGTAAGCTCCCAAATCTTTTCTTTCCTCACTCAAACATTATTGAACCTCTATTATGAGGCAGAATTTATGCTTGGTTTTGGGGATACTAAAATGATAATAACATAAAATCCTTATTCCAAAGAATTTTTCAGTTCTGTTTTCCTTAATATTCTGATGCTCCTTCTGTATCCACATTTGCACTGGGATTAAAGTGGAAGCAAAATTTTGGTAGGATTCCAAATTGAATATTGATGAGAAGTGGGAAGAACAAAAGTACTTAGCAGGGTGGCATGATTGATACTGTTTCCATTTATATAGATATAATGCTGCATTATAAATACATCTAAGAAGTTGCAAAATATGGTGAAGAATGGCTGAGGTTCAGAGCCAAACAGACCTGAGTTTGAATGCTGGCTGTGCTACATACTGGCTGTGTCACTTTGGGTAGGCAACTCTATGAGGTTTATATTTTCAGCTGCAAAATGGGAAAAGTGGTATCTGTCTCTAGGGACGTTTTGGAAATTAAATGATATAGTGTAAATAAAAAGCCTGTGATGTAGTAAACATTCAAAACATGTAAGTCCCTAAACCCAAACACCATCCATCCATCTCTCAGCAATTGAAGTGAGTGAAAGTCGCACAGTCTTGTACAACTCTTTGCTACCCCATGGACTATACAGTCCATGAAATTCTCCAGGCCAGAATACTGGAGTGGGTAGCCTTTCCCTTCTCCAGGGAATCTTCCCAACCCAGAAATCGAACCCAGGTCTCCTGCATTGCAGGCAGATTCCTTACCAACTGAGGTATCAGCGAAGCCCTTCAGCAGTTGATAGTTTCACTTTTTAAATAATATTCCAGTTCTATAACAGGAATGTTTCTTTAAAACTTAGAATGGCAGGCCTTAAGAATTTGAAAATATCAACCCCTCCATGAGAAAACAATCAGCTTTTTTGCAAGCCCAAATCCTGGCAGAAAATGCTACATGCCTCACCCTCACACCCCGTCCTTGGGTGATCACTGTGCCAGAAAGGTCTGCTATGTGCTTACAGTTTAGGGAGAGAATCTGCCAATATGAACTCATTGATGTCTGCTTATTTCAGTCTTAAAAAAAGAATATGTCACCTCTGTAAATTCAGTACACTTTCTGCAACTAGATATGTCCAGTTCAAAGATGGAAGACAGTAAGCTTGTCAGTCTTGTCAGTTTATAAATCTTGGAAGAGAAACATGGAGCCATTTAAACTGACAATTTCAGCAAAACAAATCTTAAAATCTTGAACTCTCAGACTTTGGTGTCTGCCTTATATGCTCATCTGAAATATATTTACAAATGAAAGGATGATACCTTGTGAGATGGCTGCCCATCTTATAGGTTCAGTCAGTCAGGGAAGGCTGGTGGCCCTAGCCTGGTGGAGCAGAGGCCAAAGTTATATTGTGTTCAGCTTCCAATACTCCTATCATCACTCTTTCTTCCTCTACAGTTTCACCCACTTTCCTTTGCTCTCTTCCAAGCCATCCAAACATGCTGTCAGGAAGGAATGAATAACAGTTATTTAGATCCTAATGTGAACTTAATTCAAGTTGATTACCTCATCTATGAATTTTTAAAATTAATTCTCCCATTGACATTCTTTCATTCATTCAATAAGTACCAAATAAGAGAATTAATATAGACATAGCCCCTGGCATTAGAGAGGTTACAGTTGGAAGGGGGAGACAGATAATTTTAACCTCATAAAATATATATAGTTACATATTATGATAAATTCAGTGAAAGGAAAAATGCAGAGTCCTATGAGAAAAATTAATAGAGAATGCTAAGACTGGGAGGCCAAGGAAAATATGCCTTAGAGAATTCATGGAAGCTGAGATTTAAAGAAAAGGTAGGAAATCATCAGCCTAATGTGATGGGGGGTTTAGTTAAGGCTGAGTGTTGGAAGCAGAAGTATTAGCATGTGCAAAGGACATGTGTTGGGAAGAAGCTTGTAACTTTTATTGAACAGAGAAAAGAAGGGTAGTGAGCCTGGAGGGCTTTAATTCTAAGGAATAAAAACCTCTCTAGTAACTTCCAAGTGGAAATCCTACCCTTGGCTACTTGTTCTCCCCCAAGGTATACTGAGTCTCATCTCCATATACATATTTTCCTCCTAATATAGTCTATTAGGATTTCATTTTTCTTAATATAGTCTATTTTCTATTAGACCTTGCTGATACCAGATTATATCTTAGGACTTTTATTCTGTGCTTCTTATATGAGAACACTGTGAAAAGCATGATCATCTTTAATCCTCACATCAGTCTTATGACATAGATATTAAAATGACCGTACTCATTTCACAGAAGACAAAACTGAGGCTCATAAGTAAATAACTGCCTAAGGTAAAAGGGGTGTCATATTTGACACCATGACTATTCTCTCTACCTCTCTGCAATAATGTCTGTTCCAAACAGGAATTTAGTCTCAAAGCCAAATTTCATCAGATTAGGTTTCTCAGTTCAGTCCAGTCACTCAGTTGTGTCCGACTCTGTGACCCCATGGAAGGCAGCATGCCAGGCTTCCCT
>NW_011485186.1:4070-5709 GCF_000754665.1 Bison bison bison | reverse complement strand
TGGCTATCTGCAGGACAGATCCAGTCCAAGGCATGTTTTGTTTGACGTGGGCAGTAATGTAAAATAACTTAAATTAGTTGCTAACATAAAAATATGTGGGAGAGTTTGCATAAAAAATCTGGATATCTAATATCATTGAAGAATCAGAATGTTTTGAAAAATGGAATCTGTATTCTCTCAAAGCAATGATCTGTTGGAGAAATGAGCTCAGTAGTGGCTTCTCTTTAAGTTAAACTAGGGCTCTGCAGTTTACCTCACTTCCCACCACTCCCTATTGCTTATCTGATTCTAGTGCAGGGAATCAATTGCTATAACATTTCCTATTGCTCTGGCTATTGCTTTTGGCACAAGATACATATTTACATGATATGATTTATATCACCTGCCTATCTCTATCAGGCATTTGAGTTTGGGATCCCTGGATCTAGGGGAAAATCTCTATTTTAGAGATAGTAAGGTCCAAGGAGATCAAGTGACTTGCCATAGTCTCACAGCTTGTAAAACAAACAACAAAAAAACCTGGACTAAATCTGACTCCTAGTTCATTGTACTTATTTCTACTGCATCCTGCTATGCAGTTAGGCAGTGTGTAGCACGTTGTGATCTTTTAACTGGAAGAAGTTAGGTCTTGCATCCTCAGTGACTTCTCTTTTCCTCTCCCTCCTTCATACAGGGAAGAAGAACTCTTCTCAGTTGTAGATTACTATAGTCTGTCAGGGTGAATTTTATTTATCTATGTATGCCCTATTATCCATGAACAGCCCATAGCTCTGTCAGAAAGAACCCTAGTTCCTTATAACAGAGTAAGTGGTAGCAAGGGTTTGAGAGGAGACTGGGTCATTGGATCCTCTGTAATTATCCGCAGTGGCTGGGGCTCCTGAACCCTGTTGGCTTCTGACATCCAGATCTTAGTAGCTGTGATTTGGACCAAACTTCTGATACTATCCTTCATTAAAGCACTTGGCAAATGTCCCTCCCCTTTTCTCCTATTAATGCTTCTAAAAATGAAGATTCCTTATTAAAAATTCTGTAAGATCTATTATCATTCCCTAAGATTGAGCCTGTATACATTTTCAGGATAAATATAAATATCTAATACAATTCACATTTCATATCTATGCTTATTCATTTTAGTATTTTTCAATTTACATAAATTGCTTCAGTATAGCAGAGGGATAAGGGGGAATTTTTATTTGCTCCAAATTGTCTGTTTCAGCTCTCTACACATAGACCATCAATGGTTAATATTTTAAGTTATATAGATTTGGATTTGGGAGTCCAACCAATTCTGGGGTGTCCACTAGTTTTATATCAACATAAAACAAATGTGAAATTTAAATTTTCAGACCTTCTTCTCAACATGGGAATCTAAAAAGGCTTGGGATTTAGAACTTCAATTGAAAAGCTTGTATTGCCGTTCTGAACAATCTGGATACTGGGAGAAGTGATTGTATGAGAGACCCTTAGGCACATCAGGGAAGGAAGAATCTGCTAATGTTTAGAGTATGGATTTATCTTATTTTATTTCTACAAATGCCAAGCATTTTACTGCCAAAAGTGTGTATAAATTTATATATAGCTTCTAATCACAGAAGGAGAATATGAAATTGACATATATCTGGGAAGCTGTGGGTTCTTG
>NW_011485186.1:2967-3970 GCF_000754665.1 Bison bison bison | reverse complement strand
AACTTACGTAAACATAACAAGTGCTTGTGCTTATAAAATGGATGCTAATCAATGAGGCAGTCAATTCAAAATGTATTAGCCAATTCATATTGGATTTCACATACTGGATATTGACATTAAACATTGCTCTTTTACATTGTCTACTTCTAAACCAAGTGACAAATCAGCTATAGATTTAGGAAAATGGAATTTAGGTTGCTATAAACAGAATTCCTAAATTCCTGGAAGGAAGAGTTCATATTTTCAAAAAAGAAAGATTGTAAAATACCAAAAGAGTAATAAAAATAGTGAATGTTATTTTCCCAACAGAAATCCAGTTAAAAAATAACTCTTTGTGTTAGAAATTCCAGAGCTTGCTTTGACATCAAGATAATTATAGTTTATTTGTTCCAATCTCCTATCTTTGACTCATAACCTCACTGACTGACCTTAAAACAGAATATTCTTTTTTATTCTACTCAAGTTGTGCTTGAATTTTGCTTATTCCTGTCATTAAAACTGATCAAATATGGAATTGCTGAGTTATCTTTTTCTTCACATACATGCATGGTTAGTAGAAAATCAGGCTTGAAAATCGGTGGCTGTTTTGTTTTGAAAAGTTTGTTAATGTGTAGGTTTATTGATTAAGATGTTCAAGAAGAGAAGTATTACTGCTCACAGCGATGTTTAGATATTACCCAAAGGTAAGACACAGGAACAGATTACCTCATGAATAAATGAGGCAAGAAATTTTTCTCTTCAGGTCATCACCCATCTCCATTTGGAAAGGAAAGTCATTTAATGCATTGGAAGAACTTAATGAGGTCCAATATCCTGCTATCACACATTTTCAGGGCAGGTTTGCAACACTCATGTAACTATTTGTGTATTTGAACTATCAATCAGAGACATCAGGTCCCCACCCATGATTTTCCTCATGCTATTTCTAACTGCAAGTTGATTCATTTTAAAAATAAGAAAATGGTAAGTGATAATATTATAAAATAATCCCAACTTTATGAGA
>NW_011485186.1:0-1239 GCF_000754665.1 Bison bison bison | reverse complement strand
AACCTAGGGGTCGAACCCAGGTCTCCCACATTGCAGGTGGATTCTTTACCAGCTGAACCATAAGGGAAGCTCAAGAATACTGGAGTGGGTAGCCTATCTTTTCTCCAGGGGATCTTCCCCAACCAGGAATCAAACCAGGATCTCCTGCATTGCAGGCAGATTCTTTACCAACTGAGCTATCAGGGAAGCCCACTAAATCTGAGATTTGAACCCAAATTGTATACCCCAAACCTCATGTTCTTTTTATTGATCAGAGCCATCATAGCACTGCTTGATGATTCAGAGCCAATGAAACAGCAGCAACTTGTACCCTCAATACTGTAATAGATGTATTAACTATGCTCTTTTCAGCTCTGCTTCTTCTATTCATCAGTCTCAATCTAGACCTGTGTCCTAGGAGGACTGCACAGACTCTGAAACAATGCTAAATAAGTCACAGTGATTTTTTTCTCTAGAATGCTCACTCTTTCCTTTCTTTGTGTTGGGTACCAAGACTTCAACATTTAATTATATATTGGATAGACCACTATAATTTGATAGCAGTTTTTTGCTCTGAAAATGTTCATTTATTCTCACATGTTTTTATGGGGTGTTGGACTCAGAATCACATACTCTGAAGTATATGATTGAATACATGAGACTTTAAAGATTTTATAGTTCAAGTTCTAACCCACTGTGAGAAACTTCTCTACAATATCCCTGACAGATAGATAATCCAGCTTCAAATAAAAAGCTTACTTCCATATGCAGGAACACAGTTATAGAACCATGAAAATAAGATTAGAAGAGTCCTTGGGGATTCAATGGTATATCTCTTTCTCTTACCTAAAGTTATAAATCATTTTATTTAGGGGAGAACTCAGAACTACAAGCCACATTTCCAGCAGGACTTCTAGGTACATTTTCTCATACCACAATGTGAATTCTGTCCCCTGTTATTGTACAACATGGTAGACCTTATACCCAATCTCCATTAGGTCCTGTTCTTTTTTAAAATTAATTAATTTATTTTAATTGGAGGCTAATTATGTTACAATATTGTGGTGGTTTTGCCATACATTCACATGAATCAGCCATGAGTGTACATGTGTCTACCATCCTGAACCCTCTTCCCACCTTCCTCCTCATCCCATTCTTCTGGGTTGTCCCAGTGCACTGGCTTTGAGTGCCCTGTATCATGCATCAAACTTGGATCTGTTTCACATAGGGTAATATACATGTTTGATGCATGATACAGGG
>NW_011485185.1:20839-21118 GCF_000754665.1 Bison bison bison | reverse complement strand
TGGAGTACCCAAGAACCTGAACCTGAGCGACTTAGACCTGGGATATGCATGCAAACCAGGGCCCGCCTCAGACAGTCCCTGGCGGAGGAACTTAGAGCCTGAGAAGTGTAGACCATGAAAGCACTCACGCCATGAGTGAGGGCAAACCCAATGTGGCTGAAACACTGCAAGCACTCCCCAACCACGACAACGATATTTGTTTGCAGTGTTCCTCCCTCCCCACAGAACAACTGAACAATTGAGCCTAAAAAAGTGACCACCATTGCCCCCTTGTGTCAG
>NW_011485185.1:15795-16955 GCF_000754665.1 Bison bison bison | reverse complement strand
TGGATAGATCAACTAAATAGAAAATTAACAAGGAAACACAAACTTTAAATGATACAATAGACCAGTTAGACCTAATTGATATCTATAGGATATTTCACCACAGAACAATGACTTTCACCTTTTTCTCAAGTGCACATAGAACCTACTCCAGGATAGATCACATCCTGGGCCATAAATATAGCCTTGTAAATTAAAAAAAAAAAAAATGAAGAATCAAATCAACAAAATTAGAAATGAAAATGGAGAAATCACAACAGATAACACAGAAATACAAAAGATCATAGGAGACTACTATTAGCAACTATATGACAATAAAATTGACAACTTGGAAGAAATGGACAAATTGTTAGAAGAGTAAAACTTTCCAAAACTGAACCATGAAGAAATAGAAAATCTTAACAGACCCATCACAAGCATGGAAATTGAAACAGTAACTAGAAATCTTCCAGCAAAAAAAAGCCCAGGACCAGATGGCTTCACAGCTGAATTCTACCAAAAATTTAGAGAAGAGCTAACACCTATCCTACTCAAACTCTTCCAGAAAATTCCAGAGGAAGGTAAAATTCCAAACTCATTCTGTGAGGCCACCATCACCCTAGTACCAAAACCTGACAAAGATGTCACAAAAAAGAAAACTACAGGCTAATATCACTGATGAACATAGATGCAGAAATCCTTAACAAAATTCTAACAATCAGAATCCAACAACACACTAAAAAGATCATACATCATGACCAAGTGGGCTTTATCCCAGGGATGCAAGGATTCTTCAGTATTCACAAATCAATCAACATAATACACCACATTAAAAAATAGAAAGATAGAAACCATATGATTATCTCATTAGACGCAGAGAAATCCTTTGACAAAATTCAACATCCATTTATGATTTAAAAAAAAAAAAAAACGCTCCAGAAAGCAGGAATAGAAGGAACATACCTCAACATAATAAAAGCTATATATGACAAACCCACAGTAAGCATTATCTTCAACGGTGAAAACTTGAAAGCATTTCCCCTAAAGTCAGGAACAAGGCAAGGGTGCCCACTATCACCACTGCTATTCAACATAGATTTGAAAGTTTTGGCCACAGCAATCAGAGCAGAAAAAGAAATAAAAGGAATCTAGATTGGAAAAGAAGAAGTGAAACTCTCATTGTT
>NW_011485185.1:14758-15695 GCF_000754665.1 Bison bison bison | reverse complement strand
GAAAGAAATAAAAAATGACACAAATAGATGGAGAAATATACCATGTTCATGGATTTAAGAATCAATATAGTGAAAATGAGTATACTACTCAAAGCAATCTATAGATTCAAGGCAATCCCTATCAAGCTAGCAACAGTATTTTTCAGAGAACTAGAACAAATAATTTCACAATTTGTATGGAAATACAAAATACCTCGATTAGCCAAAGCAATCTTGAGAAAGAAGAATGGAACTGGAGGAATCAACCTGCCTGACTTCAGGCTCTACTACAAAGCTACACTCATCAAGACAGTATGGTACTGGCACAAAGACAAAAATATAGATCAATGGAGCAAAATAGAAAGCCCAAGGATAAATCCATGAATCTATGGACACTTTATCTTCGACAAATAGGCAAGAATATACAATGGAGAAAAGACAATCTCTTTAACAAGTTGTGCTGGGAAAACTGGTCAACCACTTGTAAAAGAATGAAACTAGAACACTTTCTAACACCATACACAAAACTAAACTCAAAATGTATTAAAGATCTAAACGTAAGACCAGAAACTATAAAAATCCTAGAGGAAAACATAGGCAAAACCCTTTCCAACATAAATCATAGCAGGATCCTCTTTGACTCACTTCCCAGAATGTTGGAAATAAAAGCAAAAATAAAAAAAAATGGGACCTAATTAAACTTAAAAGCTTTTGCACCACGAAGGAAACTATTAGATCAGATCAGATCAGTCGCTCAGTCGTGTCCGACTCGTTGCGACCCCATGAATCGCAGCATGCCAAGCCTCCCTGTCCATCACAAACTCCCGGAGTGCACTCAGACTCACATCCATCGAGTCAGTGATGCCATACAGCCATCTCATTCTCTCTCATCCACTTCTCCTCTTGCCCCCAATCCCTCCCAGCATCAGAGTCTTTTCCAATGAGTCAACTCTTCGCA
>NW_011485185.1:10515-13191 GCF_000754665.1 Bison bison bison | reverse complement strand
ATGGTGATGATAACCTTGTATGCGAGACAGCAAAAGAGACACAGATGTATAGAATAGTGTTTTGGACTCTGTGGGAGAGGGCGAGGGTGGTATGATTTGGGAGAATGACATTGAAATGTGTATATTATCATATGTGAAATGGATCGCCAGTCCAGGTTTGATGCATGAGACAGGGTGCTCGGGGCTGTTGCACTGGGATGACCCAGAGGGATAGGATAGAAGAGAGGTGGGAGGGGGGTTCAGGATGGGGACCACATGTACACCCATGGTGGATCCATGTCAGTGTAAGGCAAAACCACTTCAATATTGTAAAGTATCTGTGCAACCCCATAGACGGCAGCTCACCAGGCTCCTCCGTCCCTGGGACTCTCCAGGCAAGAACACTGGAATAGGTTGCTATTTCCTTCTCCAGTGCATGGAGGTGAAAGTTGAAAGTGAAGGCGCTCATTCTTGTTCCACTCTTCATGACCACATGGACGGCAGCCTACCAGGCTCCTCCGTCCATGGGATTTTCCAGGCAAGAATACTGGAGTGGGTTTCCACTGCCTTCTCCATGTAAAGTAATTAGCCTCTTATTAAAATAAATACACTTACATTAAAAAATTAAAGAAAAGGACACCAAAAAAGAATTAAAAAAAAATAAAATTCAAGGATTCAAGTGTAGTATCTCAAAGGGAAATTTCATGTCTGTGTTATAAAGAGAAACCAGGTAAATTCCATGGTAATGGCCTTTTTGTAAATTCCTGAAAGTTGAGGTTAAGAAATCCAAGGAAAAAATATCCTAATGGTTACAGTTACTTTGACAAGAATTCCATTTCCCTCAATATGCCATCATGAGACTAGAAGAAAATTTTAAGAAAGTAAAGTTAGGGTATTTTCTCTGAGCTCCATCTCCATTCTAAAAAATTAGAAATAAGGAGGGAAAAACAAAACAAAACAAATAACCCCCAAATAAATGTTTACATTAATTTTATTGGGTTGGCCAAAAGGTTCTTTTGGTCTTTTTTCATAACATCTTATGGAAGAACCCAAACAAACTTTTTTGCCAATTCAATAGTTTTGCCTAGGCACACAAAGCATTATATCTGAGGTGCATTTCCTTCTCAGTCACAGGTCTGATTTCAGAAGTTGACACCTGTGTCTTTGCTCTGGACAGTTCTACAGAAAACCATGCAAAAAATAGTTTATCCCCCCTCACCCATGCAAAATTTCAGCTTTTATCCCTTCTTAGTTATTCCCATTAAGCTACTCTTGCCCTCCTATTCTGATTTCAATTCCACCCTTTTCCCTTAGATACTAATGACTAAGAACAGTTTGTCCATAAAGAAGACTGTCATTTTAATTCATTCAAATTTGTATTTAACATCTATTAGGTGTAATGTCTTTTCATTCATCTGAACTGGGGGATGAAGGTTTTAAACAAATACACAGACATGTGTTCATGTGTGTGCTTATGCACACAGGCACACACACATGCACACAGAAGTCTTTCCTGGAAATATTTCAAGGTAAGTCAGGTCGAAGAGATATTTGTCGTGGAGTTTTTGGGTGAATGTAACTACACACCTTAATAGTTCTAAAAGATACCTATATTGAGAAAATTGAAAATTTGTCTAAGAAGGTTTTCCTCTCATCTTTCATAGAGAGGATGTGTTGAGATCTCAAAATAAGCCCTTTGTTTGTACTGATAAATTGACTAGACTCTCCAATGAAAGGATATCTCTCTATCATCCAAATTAGTAATGATTTTAGGTGGCCCAAATTATCTGAACTATCTTATATACAAATTAAGGATTAAGACAATCTCTTTAAAATACTTTTAACAGCAATAACAATAATTTACTTTATTGTCATTGGCAAACATGTTGAATGCATTTACTATATGCATATATACATATGCATACATATTTATATATACTGAATACTTCTTAAATTGCATTTATATTGACTAAAGTGAGCACTCATAAGTAGAGTTGAATATATATTATTTACATTTGGCAAGTGAGAAAAACTGGCAAAAGAATCATACATTTTTTTTTCAATTCCAAAAGTTAAATAAGCAGCATATCTGAGATTATTAAATAGCTCAATAGCTATGTACTATACTACCTTTAAAAACTTGTAATTAGAATTAATTATATATCTCTTCTTTTGTTTCTGTAGTTACTCAGTAGGTAAATCCCCCTCCCAACCCCGCAAACCACATACTTCGGTTTAAAGGAATGCTTATGGTACAGCAGAAGGGAGAATGTGCTGATCCAGAGGTATTTGTGAGGCTTTCATCCCTAAAAGAGTATAAATCCTGAAGGGGAAAGAAAGGGACTATGAGAATTTGCAGGAGTGAAGAAAAAGAACAACTCACAGGGGTGGGAGAACTGCAGAGTTATGCATCAAGATTCAAATTTCACATTGCGGCCAGATTTGCAGAGACTGTGACCAAAACTGGGTGACTGGAGTGCAACATGGGGAATGCACGTCTTGGGCTTTATGTGCTACTAGGAAAATCTACCTGTACTCATAAGGCTGACTGTTTGCTAAACCCAGGGTAGGCACGGTAGGAGCTAAGAGGCTGGCAGAAGACTCGAGGAGACATAGGAACTGCAGATATATTTATTATCTCCTGGCTGACACAGTAGCCATATCAGTGGACACATTATTTCTCTACTCTTGTGGCCA
>NW_011485185.1:9352-10415 GCF_000754665.1 Bison bison bison | reverse complement strand
TATTTACAAAACATAGGGTGAGAGAACCTGAACATACCATCTTGGCTAATTTGCCCTCTCCCCACACTTTCCAAACCAAACCAATCCAGAGGACACAGCAGGAAAATAAAAACTGAAAGATTTAGTAGATTTCAGAAACATTTTTAGAATTGAAAATGGGCTCAGAAATCATCTAATCTAACAATTTTTTTATAGAGGAGGAAAAAGGCCTGGGTGGATGGAGACAGGGATAAGTAGGCTACACACTTATTTAGTGAGAGAGCTGGAACAAGAGCTTTTTGTCTGTGTTTCTTTCCATTTCACTTTACTTCAAAGACAGATATTGCCTTGCAGCAAGGAAATAGCAATCTGAGTAGAGACACTTTAGAGTTAAAGGGAGACACCATTAGAAAAGACGTCTGCCTAATTACAGCTTTATAGATTACTTAAAAATTATACTAGCTACTCACCAGTTGCCTGCAGAGCCTGAAAGGTGAATGAATACATGGGCCTGTGTGCAGGAGGATTTGGTCAAGGGCAGAGTACAAATACTCAAGAGGAAAATAAAGGAGCTTCCATAACAAGGGAAACAACAGTGCACAGCTGTGGGATAACAAAAGAGTAACAAATCATGTTTGGAATTTCACAGCTTTGGGGGCAAATTTGCAAAAGTTGTACCTTATCCTGGGAACAGCAAGCAAAGTATGGGGAACACGTACTCTTATGTACCTGGTGCTCCAAGTTGGAGAGAGCTAGAAGCTTGGGAGAAGGAAGCCTTCCAAAAATCTACTACATACCTGCTTTTTAGAAAGCCCACATATAAAACCACGCACACATGGACACCTTATCTTTGACAAAGGAGGCAAGAATATACAATGGAGAAAAGACAATCTCTTTAACAAGTGGTGCTGGGAAAACTGGTCAACCACTTGTGAAAGAATGAAACTAAAACATTTTCTAACACCATACACAAAAATAAGCTCAAAATGGATTAAAGATCTAAATGTAAGACCAGAAACCATAAAACTCCTAGAGGAAACATAGGCAAAACACTCTCTGACATAAATCACAGCAGGATCCTCTA
>NW_011485185.1:7243-8298 GCF_000754665.1 Bison bison bison | reverse complement strand
AGAAGGCGAAGGTGGGATGATTTGAGAGAATAGCATTGAAACACGTATATTATCTTATATGAAATAGATCACCAGTCCAGGTTTGATGCATGAGACAGGGTGCTTAGGGCTGGTGCACCCTGAGAGATGGGATGGGGAGGGAGGTGGGAGGAAGGCTCAGGATGGGGAACACATGTACACCCATGGCTGATTCATGTGAACGTATGGCAAAACCCATCACAATATTGTAAAGTAATTAGCCTCCAATTAAAATAAAAATAAATAAAAGAAAAAAGAAAATTTAAAAAATACCATGAAGGATTATTAAAAAAAGAAGAAGAAGAAGAAGAAGAAATACCCTCACAGAAACACCTAGAAATCCTATCTTCTCACTCCATGCATGGACTAGTCAAATTGACACATAAAATTAGACATCATATTCCATAAGGGTAAAAGCAAAAAGAACTATGCAGAAATATTTTACTTGAATTTATAAATTTGTTTTTCACAGAAGTATGGATTAAGCAACTCTTGGAATTACTTTATATCCATTATAAGATTGTGCAAATAAATGTCTAGATTATATTTCTCAGCTATTAAAAAGAATGCACTTGAATCAGTTCTAATGCAGTGGATGAAACTGGAGCCTATTATACAGAGTTAAGTAAGTCAGAAAGAAAAACACCAATACAGTATATTAATGCATATATATGGAATTTAGAAAGATGGTAATATTGACCTTGTATGTGAGACAACAAAAGAGACATAGATATAAAGAACAGACTTTTGGACTCTGTGGGAGAAGGTGAGGGTGAGATGATTTGTGAGAACAGCATTGAAACACGTGTATTACCATATGTGACATAGATCACCAGTCCAAGTTCGATGCCTGAAACAGGACACTCAAAGCTATTGCACCGGGACAACACTGAGGGATGGGATGGGGAGGGAGGTGGGAACGGGGTTCAGGATGGGGGACACATGTACACCTATGGCTGATTCATGTCAGTGTATGGCAAAAACCACTATAATATTGTTAAGTAATTAGCCTGCAATTAAATAAATGAATTTTAAAA
>NW_011485185.1:5964-6696 GCF_000754665.1 Bison bison bison | reverse complement strand
AGAGAAGAGGCAAGCCACAAGGAAAGAATAGAAAACTCCATACCTAAGTGAAGTCACCTAGTCATGTCCAAATCTTTGTGACCCCATGGACTGTAGCCTGCCAGGCTCCTCTATCCATGGGATTCACCAGGCAAGAACACTGGAGTGGGTTGCCATTTCCTTCTCCAGGGATCTTCCTGACCCAGAGATTGAACCCAGGTCTCCCACTCTGCAGGCAGACTCTTTACCATCTGAGCCACCAGGGGCCTTGTCAAAACAGTGGAGATTTCAGCTAAGAACAATTAAGAGGCAGCCAGTAGCTCTGATATAAGCAAAACAGAAGAACAGCCAGAAGTGCAGTAGAGATCTCTAGAGAAAGAGAAAGCCATGAAGAACCCTCTTGGGATCACAGTAAACTCTTAGGGTTGGTAAGATTGTGTGCATGCACTACTAATGAGCAGTCAGAGTAGGACATGGGGTAGACTTGAAAGGATTCCCCAAACCACATACAGATAGATCAGCAAAAAGTGGAAGACTTCTTGGCTCAGGCAGCTTAAGCACAATATTTCTCAGGTATAAAAAGGAACAAAATTGGGTTATTTGCTGAGATGTGGATGGACCTAGAGTCTGTCATACAGAGTGAAGTCATAAAGAGAAAAGTAAATATTGTATATTAATGCAAATATGTGGAATTTAGAAAAATGACACAGATGAACCTATTTGCAGGACAGGAATAGAGACACAAACATAGAA
>NW_011485185.1:4688-5864 GCF_000754665.1 Bison bison bison | reverse complement strand
TTCCGTTCCTTGAAACAGCTGATCATACTAATTTATAACATGAATTGGATCACTGGTCAACCCAACTATACCTACAGCCCTCTGAGATGGTTTTCATCTTGTAATAAAAAGCTGGTTGGAGCCGGGTCACCTTTAAGGGACCTGGAAGGGAGTGTTTGGCCTCCGGAACGGCGTCGCGATGTAGTTCGAGGTTCTTCCTGGGATCGCCGTTATGGGCATGTGCTTGTTCATCCCGGGAATGGCCACCACGTGCATCCACAGGTTCAGTAACGGGGGCAAGGAAAAAAGAGTTGCCCATTATCCATATCAGTGGTATTTGATGGAAAGAGATAGGCGCGTCTCTGGAGTAAACCATTCCTATGTGTCAAAGGGTTTGGAGAACATTGATTAAGAAAACGTTTTCCTGGTTGATGAAGAACAACTCAGTCATGCTCTTCTATCCCTGCTAGTAGATTATGCAGCATATTGTGTAGCATGCATTGTATTTTGTAGTGTGTAATAAAAATAAAAAATAAAAAAAGCTGGTTGACTGAAGGTAATGTGTATTTAGGCCAGAGATTGGCAAATGTTTTCTGTAAGGAGTCAAAACAGTAAATAATTTTGACTTTTTGGCCATATGATATCTATTGCAATTACTCAGTTCTGACTGATTTCAAAAGTAGGCATAGACAAAAATGTATTCATGAATAAGCTCATATATGAGTGAACATAGCTGTATTACAATAAAACTTCACTTATAAAAACAGGTTGGTAGTGGGGGTAGCTCAGCAGACTTTCTTCACAGAGCAACAAACATTTAGCTCATGAAAATTATAGAAAACAATTATTAAATTATATGAAAATTGCTCAAAGCAACACATAGGAAATGATGAAATAGTTACCCAAGAAAATCTACCAAATCTAATAAATCTCAGCAATAAGAGTTAGAGTCTGTGGCACTTAAGCTATGAGCTCCCATCCTCTGCCCTCCCCAGCTCTGTGTTATAGGAGCTTTACTGTAGGCATACTACAGTTTTGCCTGACAGGGGCAGGATGATTATCTCATGCTCTCCTCTTGATCAGTGTTGCTTAAGCACGATTCCAACGCAGATCTAGCTGAAAGGACTGGAAGTTCTTCTGACTACCCAACTTAGACTCACAGAGTTAAGACTTTGCCTAAGAAAGGACAAAAACTGT
>NW_011485185.1:4061-4243 GCF_000754665.1 Bison bison bison | reverse complement strand
CCTGGGATTCTCCAGGCAAGAACACTGGAGTGGGTTGCCGTTTTCTTCTCCAATGCATGAAAGTGAACTCGCTCAGTCGTGTCCAACTCTTTGCGACCCCATGGACTGCAGCCCACCAGGCTTCTCTGTCCATAGGGCTTTCCAGGCAAGAGTACTGGAGTGGGGTGCCAATAGCTACCAGA
>NW_011485185.1:1189-1562 GCF_000754665.1 Bison bison bison | reverse complement strand
AAGTTATATGTGGAGTACATTACGTGAAATGCCAGGCTGGATGGATTACAAGGTGGAATCAAGATTTCCAGAAGAAATAACAAGAATTTCAGATATGCAGATGATACCACCCTAGTGGTAGGAAGTGAAGAGGAACTAAAGAGCCTCTTCATGAAGGTGAAAGAGGAGAGAGAAAAAAACTGGCTTAAAACTCAACAGTAAAATAGCTATGATCCATTCTACCAAGTTTTGCCTAGTTTTAACAGTACTCTTGCCTGGAAAATCCCATGGATGGAGGAGCCTGATCAGCTGCAGTCCATGGGGTCGCTAAGAATCGGACACGACTGTGCGACTTCACTTTCACTTTCATGCATTGGAGAAGGAAATGGCAACC
>NW_011485185.1:622-1089 GCF_000754665.1 Bison bison bison | reverse complement strand
AAACTATGGAAATGCCAATAATAACATTAAATTTAAATAGATTAAATGATCTAATCAAAAGTAAAGAATTAGAAAGTTGAAATAAATTGAAAGAATATTCAACTGTATGCTGTCTACAGTGGACATACTTTGTTTTCAAAGCTAAAAATAGGTTGAAAATAAAAGAATGGGAAATTATATATTAAACAAATAGTAACCAAAAATTAGATGGGGTGACTATACTAAAATCAGACAAAATAAACATTGTTACAAACACTGTTACTAGAGAGAAAGAGGGATATTTATAATATAATGGTGATTTCTTGTTAGTAAAATGGCATAATTATAAACATGTTTGTATCTGACAAGAGAGCTCCAAAATACATGTAGCACAAACTGATATATTTGAAGAGAACTAAGTCACTTTTAAAATGGATAGACTGATAAGGCAGAAAACCAATGAGGAAATATAAGATGTTAACACTATA
>NW_011485185.1:0-522 GCF_000754665.1 Bison bison bison | reverse complement strand
AAAAGTAGGTTCTAATGAATAAAAATATATGTATTAAGCCTAAGAACTACCAGCAAGAAAACAACTGAAAGCATTAATACAGCTAAAAACTCCTAAAGGAATAAAAATGGCATATTGGAAAATATCTACTTGGAAAACAGCGGTGGCCACAGGACTGGAAAAGGTCAATTTTCATTCCAATAACAGAGAAGGGCAATGCCAAAGAATGTTCAAACTACCGCACAATTGTACTCATTTCACATGCTAGCAAGGTCATGCTCAAAATCCTCCAGGCTAGGTATCAATAGAACGGGAAATTAAAACTTCCAGATGTACATGCTGGATTTAGAAAAGGCAGAGGAAACAGAGATCAAATTGTTGACATCCATTGGATCACAGCAAAAGCAAGAGAATTCCAGAAACACATCTACTTCTGCTTCATTGACTATGTTAAAACCTTTGATTGTGGATCACAAAAAAACAGTTGAAAATCCTTAAAGAGATGGAAATACCAGACCATCTTACCTGTCTCCTGAGAAATCC
>NW_011485184.1:32853-33213 GCF_000754665.1 Bison bison bison | reverse complement strand
GGATCTGCCTGTAATGTGGGAGATCTGGGTTCAATCCCTGGGTTGGGAAGATCCCCTGGAGAAGGGAAAGGATACCCACTCCAGTATTCTGGCCTGGAGAATTCCATGGACTTTATAGTCCATGTGGTCACACAGATTGGGAGAAGGGATAGACTACCCACTCCAGTATTCTTGGGCTTCCCTTGTGGCTCAGCTGGTAAAGAATCCGCCTGCAATGTGGGTGACCTAGGTTTGATCCCTGGGTTGGGAAGATCCCCAGGAGAAGGGAAAGGCTACTCACTCCAGTATTCTGGCCTGGAGAATTCCATGGACTGTGTACTCCATGTGATCATAAAGAGTGAGAGAATGAAGAGACTACCC
>NW_011485184.1:27976-28458 GCF_000754665.1 Bison bison bison | reverse complement strand
CTTTCTGCCATAATGGTGGTGTCATCTGCATATCTGAGGTTATTGATATTTCTCCTGGCAATCTTGATTACAGCTTGTGCTTTATTCAGCTTGGAATGACACATGATGTACTCTGTACATAAGTCAAATAAGCAGTGTGACAATATACAGGCTTGACATACTCCTTTCCCAATTTGGAACCAGTCCATTGTTCCATGTTTGGTTCTACCTGTTGCTTCTTGACCTACATACAGATTTCTCAGGAGACAGGTAAGGTTCTGGTATTCCCATCTCTTTAAGAATTTTCCACAGTTTGTTGTGATCCACACAGTCAAAGTCTTTCATGTAGCCTAAGATGCAAAAGTAGATGTTTTTTTCTGGAATTATTTTGCTTTTTGTATGATCCAATGGATGTTGGCAATTTGATATCTGGTTGCTCTGCCTTTTCTAAATCCAGCTTGAACATCTGGAAGTTCTGGGTTCATGTACTGTTAAAGCCTAGC
>NW_011485184.1:26763-27186 GCF_000754665.1 Bison bison bison | reverse complement strand
TTAATTTCACCTTTTTCTCAAGTGCACACGGAACCTTCTCCAGGATAGATCACATCCTGGGCCATAAATCTAGCCTTGGTAAATTCAAAAAAATTGAAATCATTCCAAGGATCTTTTCGGACCACAATGCAGTAAGATTAGATGTCAATTACAGGAGAAAAACTATTAAACATTCCAACATATGGAGGCTGAACAACACACTGCTGAATAACCAACAAATCACAGAAGAAATCAAAAAAGAAATCAAAATATGCATATAAATGAATGAAAATGAAAACACAACAACCCAAAACCTGTGGGGCACTGTAAAAGCAGTGCTAAGGGGAAAGTTCATAGCAATACAGGCATACCTCAAGAAACAAGAAAAAAGTCAAATAAATAACCTAACTCTACACCTAAAGCAACTAGAAAAGGAAGAAATGA
>NW_011485184.1:23754-23992 GCF_000754665.1 Bison bison bison | reverse complement strand
ACAGATGTATAGAACAGTCTTTTGGACTCTGTGGGAGAGGGAGAGGGTGGGATGATTTGGGAGAATGGCATTGAAACATGTATAATATCATATAAGAAACTAATCTCCAGTCTAGGTTCGATGCATGATACAGGATGCTCAGGACTGCACGGGGAGGGAGGTGTGAGGGGGGTTCAGGATGGGGAACACGTGTACACCCATGGCGGATTCATGTTTATGTATGGCAAAACCAATACAA
>NW_011485184.1:21381-23371 GCF_000754665.1 Bison bison bison | reverse complement strand
CAATTGTGTGCTAGTAAGTCAGCTAGGTATAGAAATGCTAACAGATTTCGTGGTCCCTAATCTTGGTTATTGTGTTATTTCCCACCCTCACTACATGTTAATGGGTCTCCTATCATTCCTTTTTGGTGCCATTAGATTTGCTGTCTGCCATGGACAGCTTGAGAGCAGATGTTTCTGAAGTATCATTGGTAACAATGTTACAAAGATTGTGTGAGGTCAAAGGCCAACAAGCCTGACTAATGAGGAGAAGGTTTGGGCAGCTTATATATTGCTTAAGTGAGGGAAGTTTTGTACTTCCCATGCCTCAGTGGCTTCTGGAAGCAGCCAGCCATTTTTAACCAGGAGCCACAGCTGTACAGCAATACCTGGTCTCTTGATTTTTACCACTTTGACATCATTCATCATTCTCCACTTTAACTATCATTGCATTATTTAGTTCCATGGCTGCTAAATTTGTGTCCTACTACATTCTCTTCATTAAAGTTGCTTCTCAGCACCTGTGGTTTATGGTGCATAACTCTGACTTACAGTATCACCTGACGAGGCTTTTTATGGCCATTCTGTATGCTGTCAGATTAGACTACTAGGAGAATTTTTCAGTAGAACACTCTTAGCTTATCAGAATAATCAAACCCCTCCTCCTTCTTACCAAAAAACTCAGTTATAATATAATGAAATACTCAGTGTTGCTGTTTTTATAGTTTTAACTGCTTTTGAGTAGTATCAACATACCTGCAATTTCGTATAATCATAGATCACATGGAACATTAGGGATTATCCATTTCAATGATCTTAGCTTTGAAGATGAGGGAATTAATGTTCCCAAATTATAAGTCTCTTGTGAAAAATCACAAAGCATTTAACTACGTACATGAATATAATTCTATAATAGAACCTGTGCAAACCTGGTATTTAAGTCTTGTTATCTAAAAAATGGATATATTAATAACAAATGATAAGAATATGTATAAAATTTATCAATGTAATCCTAATCTCCTTCACTATTCTAAAACATAGTTTCAAAAGGTATTACTTTGGGACAATTTATTTAGTCTCTCAATATATATTATAAACCTGCATTGTGCTTGGGACTGTGTTAGGGAGATGAGGATGTAAAAGTTATTAAGAGTCATAATCCCTGTCATCATGGAGCTTACAATATACTGGAGAAAATAGTGAGAAAATAGATAAGATTACAGTTAAATATGCTGCTGCTGCTGCTGCTAAGTCGCTTCAGTCGTGTCCAACTCTGTGCAACCCCATAGATGGCTGCCCACCAGGCTCCACCATCCCTGGGATTCTCCAGGCGAGAACACTGGAGTGGGTTGCCATTTCCTTCTCCAATGTATGAAAGTGAAACTTGAAAGTAAAGTCGCTCAGTCGTGTCTGACTCTTTGCGACCCCATGGACTGAAGCCTACCAGGCTTCTCCATCCATGGGATTTTCCAGGCAAGAGTACTGGAGAGGGTTGCCATTGCCTTCTCCAACAGTTAAGTATAATAAGTGCCAGTACAGGAGAAATATAGCAAGTTACAGGACCATGGGAGAACAGTAAATAACCTGGAGTGTGATGGCAGTCAGAGAAAGCTCTCTAGAAGAAGTGATTTGAAGTTAGATATGAACAATGCGTAGGATTTAGCTGGGTGAAGTGTTGGTCAAGGGTACTGCAGTGAGACAAAGAGAAGATTTTGTGTGAAAACCTTGAGGTAAGAGGATGCATGACATGTTAGCAGACAGTAAGGTGGCTTAGCATGGCTGAAGATCAAATATCTATAGATTAAGGCAAGACAGGAAGCTCAAGAAAAAGAAAAGACTTTATAAATTCTCCAAAGGAGCTATGGCTTTATCCTAAGACCAATGAAAAAATATTTCTATTAAAGGAATAGCACGATAAAATGCAACATTGAATGATAGTGACTCTATCTACCAAAAATAATGTTGATGTATGGCAAAACCAATAAAGTATTGTAAAGTAAAATAATAATAATAA
>NW_011485184.1:18980-21000 GCF_000754665.1 Bison bison bison | reverse complement strand
ACAATGAATGAATTAATTAAGTAGTATAAAACTGGAGTCAGGGAGAACAGTAATATGCTTGTTTAATAATCTAGGCAAGAATCTTGGTGCCCTGGACAAGTGTAGTGATACTGGAGATGGAGAAAAATGGATGAGATTAATAGGGAATTCAGCAGATAGATCCAGCAGAGCATGGACACTGACTTGATGTGTTAGAAGACAAAATGGAGAAATCATATATGACTACCAGGTTTCTAACTTAATAAGCTTGGTGGATGACAGCATCATTTGTTGAGATGGAAAACACCAAAGAGCAAAATTGAGCATGGAAGGCAAAGCAATCAATTTTAGACATGTTCTATTTAAGGTGTGTGTAAGATAGCCACCTAAATTTGTATAGTAGGCCACCAGGTACACAAGGCCAATGGTTAGTGAAGAGATTTGGGTTGAAGATATAGGTTTGAGAGTTTTCAGAACAGACAGGTTAATTGCAGCAATGAGAGCAGATGATATTATCCAGTGAGAGAGTATAAATTAGTAGTGAAAAGGATAAATAAAAGAATCCTGATGACCATGAATGTTGATGTAATTAGTAGAGGAAGAGGAACTAGACAAAGGCCCTGAAAATGAATAAACCCAGAAGTCCAAGACATTGATTGTCTTGAAAAACAAAGGGAGAAAACTTCTCAGGGAGCACCAGTTAAAAAAATTTTTTTCATATGCTTCAGAGTGACCAAGTGAAATAAGAATTTTAAAACATCTGTTTAGTAACAAAGTTATTAGTACCTTTAAGAACAGTTTCAGTGATGGGGGTATAATCCTTGTTGGCCTCCATTTGCCCTTTTAGTTAACAGACATTTTTTTATTGAATGCCTACTTTTAGCCTAGCACTGTGTTAGATATTGTAGATGCAATTGTAAGCAAGAATATTATCCTCATTCTCATGGAGCTTGCAATCTTGTGAGGGAGACAGATATTAATAACTCAGTCATGTAAATAAATTCTAAGTTGCTGCTCTGACAAGGGAAAGTGTTATGTATGAGTATACATGAAATAAAGGGGTTGTGACCTGGAAGGTTTCTCTGCGGAAATGACATGAACTAAAATGTAATGGATATGTATAAATCAACTAGACATAGCAGAGTGTGGATACTGTGATGATTAGGATTCTGGGTGATGGAGAGGGCATTTGCAAAGATCTGGGACAGGAAGAAAAATGGCTTATTCATGGAATTTAAAAAAAAAGTGTGTCTATGGTATAGAGAATAAGGGGGAACATGGTAAGAAAGGTGAAAAGAAGTGGGCTCATGCAGATCATACAGCTAAGAATTTTTTTTTTTTTTGTCTGAAAAGCAGTGGGAAATCATTGAAGGGGTTTATTATAGGTATCTGTCTGAGGGCAGCGGACAGAGTTAACATAATCAGGTTCGCAATTAAAAGGTTGTTCTGGTTTCTTTTAGTAAAAAGAATTTGAAAGAGAGAAACTGTAGAGGAAGGGAGAACTGTTAGGATTTAAGTTTGCAGTGGTCCAGGCAAGACAGAGCAATGGTATGAACTAAAATAATAGAAATGAAAAGAAGTAAATGGAATCAACTTTATTTAGAAGGTAAAATGAGTAATACTTTCTGATCAATTAGATATGAGTTTGAGGAAGAGGGAGGTGTGCAAAAAAAATGCACACACACAAAAAAAACACTTTCCAAATTTCTGAGTAAAGACAGCTACAACATATTTTCTGAAACATTTGGCTGAGAAATTGGAAAGACAAGAGAGAGTATCTGGGGATAGACATGAGGTTAGTGAAGAAGATTTTTCCTATTTGTTTTTATTTTTTATTTTTTTTCCTGTTTACTAAGTCTTTTCAAAAGTTATTTAATTTTTAATTAAAGGATAATTGCTTTCCAGTATTTTGTTGTTTTTTGCCAAATATCAACATGAATCAGCCATGGGTATGCATATATCCCTTCCCTTTTGAACCTCACTCCCACCTCCCTCCCCATCCCACTGCTCTAGGTTGATACAGAGCCCTTGTTTGAATTTC
>NW_011485184.1:18208-18693 GCF_000754665.1 Bison bison bison | reverse complement strand
TGTAAGTTTCAATCTCACTCTCTCCATACATCTCACCCTCTTCTGCCATCTCCCTATGTCCATAAGTCAATTCTCTATGTCTTTTTCTCCACTGCTTCCCTGGAAATAAATTCTTCAGTACCACTTTTCTAGATTTCATATATATGCATTAGTATATGGTATTTATCTTTCTCTTTATGACTCACTTCACTCTGTATAATAGGCTATAGGTTCATCCACCTCATTAGAACTAACCGTTAAGGGTGGTATAGCCGTGGACTGTTTTTGTTTTTTAAGATGGTAAACACATAAGTATGATGAAATGTTGACCAAAGAGATGGAAGAAAATTCATATACAAGAGAAAGAAAAAAATAATCAAAGGCCTTGTTCTCTGAAAACGCAGAAGGAAACAAATTCTGCAAGACTTAAGAAAGAAGCAAATAATAGGTAGGTCTGCAGGCAAGTCATAAAGATGGTGAAGAGATGATAAGGACATCCCCCCTTC
>NW_011485184.1:17619-18108 GCF_000754665.1 Bison bison bison | reverse complement strand
TGCTATTAATATTTCCTCTGTAAACTCAACGGCTGAAAGTGAAATGGGATGTGGTTGTGTCAACATTTGTCACCGTGTTATTTATATTAGTAAAGTTTTAAAAGCGATCCAAATGCTTACCACAGGAGATGTGTAAAATAAATTATGACATGTGCTACACTGTTCTAGTACAAAATATTTAAAAATCCTGTTGCAGAAGAGTATTTTAGATGGAAGGAAACTATTTACTATATGTTTTACATGAAAATAATAGTTTACAAAAGAATATGTATGATATGGTATTGTTGTTATTTAGTCACTAAGTCATGTCGGACTCTATTGCGACCCCATGGACTATAGCCTGCCAAGCTCTTCTGTCTGTGGAATTCTCCAGGCAAGAATACTGAAGTGGGTTGCCATTTCCTTCTGGAGGGGTTCTTCCTGACCCAGGGATCAAATCTGCCTCTCATGCATTCTATACCACTGAGCCACCAGGAAAGCCAGAAAAAT
>NW_011485184.1:16792-17519 GCF_000754665.1 Bison bison bison | reverse complement strand
GCTCCTGGGTCATATGGACTGTCTTAGTAAAAAGAAATTTTAATAAGAAATAAATGCTTACATAGCAAAAAAGATAACAGCATAACTTACTCTACTGTTAAGTGCAGAAAATGTAAAGAAATGATTGTAGAATTATATTTCCATTGAAAAAGCATAGGTCTGAATTGTGCATTAATCAGAATAGCTATCACATTTTTAAGCTACATGCCAGATACTGTGGTTAGTGCTTCGCCTCTGCAATTCTATGAGGGTGTCAATATGATCTTTACTGTATGGATGAGAAAACTGAGGCCTTGAGAGTCCATTTGGTTAAAATAGTTCACCAGGAAGAGGCAGACTTAGGTTTGGAACCCAGGTCTGTCTGATCCTGGTGGCAGTGACCTTCACTGTACAATGACAGGAATTAAAAAAAAAAAAACAAAAAAAAAACAGCTGCAGTGAGCCTGCTTCACAAACCTAGACCTCTGCTAGCAAAATCACCATTTTAACTGAAAAAAAAATTAAATGAACGAATATAAGAAAAAAAAAATTACACTTTGATTAATAAGTAACATCATTTATTTCAAAAAAGATATTTAGACAGTTTTTCTGGAGGAAAATATATATTGCCAACAGTACAGAAACAATCACAAGCCCTGTTACATTTCTTAAATAATTCAGTTCAGTTCGGTCACTCAGTCATGTCCGACTCTTTGCGACCCCATGAATTGCAGCACTCCAGGCCTCT
>NW_011485184.1:15453-16353 GCF_000754665.1 Bison bison bison | reverse complement strand
TTCCAGCCCAGCGTTTCACATGATGTACTCTGCATATAAGTTAAATAAGCAGGTTGACAATATACGGCCTTGACGTACCCCTTTTCCTATTTGGAACCAGTCTGTTGTTCCATGTCCAGTTCTAACTGTTGCTTCCTGACCTGCATATAGGTTTCTCAAGAGGCAGGTCAGGTGGTCTGGTATTCCCATCTCTTTCAGAATTTTCCATAGTTTATTGTTATCCACCCAGTCAAAGGCTTTGGCATAATCAATAAAGCAGAAATAGATGTTTTTCTGGAACTCTCTTGCTTTTTCCATGATCCAGCGGATGTTGACAATTTGATAGCTGGTTCTTCTGCCTTTTCTAAAGCTAGCTTGAACATCAGGAAGTTCACGGTTCACGTGTTGCTGAAGCCTGGCTCGAGAGTTTTGAGCATTACTTTATTAGCGTGTGAGAGGAGTGCAATTGTGCAGTATCTTGAGCATTCTTTGGCATTGCCTTTCTTGGGGATTGGAATGAAAACTGACCTTTTCCAGTCCTGTGGCCACTGCTGAGTTTTCCAAATTTGCTGGCATCAATTGAGTGCAGCACTTTCACAGCATCATCTTTCAGGATTTGAAATAGCTCAACTGGAATTCCATCACCTCCACTAGCTTTGTTCATAGTGATGCTTCCTAAGGCCCACTTGACTTCACATTCCAGGATGTCTGGCTCTAGGTGAGTGATCACACCATCATGATTATCTGGGTAATGCAGATCTTTTTTGTACAGTTCTTCTGTGTATTCTTGCCACCTCTTCTTAATATCTTCTGCTTCTGTTAGGTCCATACCATTTCTGTTCTTTATTGAGCCCATCTTTGCATGAAATGTTCCCTTGGTATCTCTAATTTTCTTGAAGAGATCTCTAGTCTTTCCCATTC
>NW_011485184.1:12204-14253 GCF_000754665.1 Bison bison bison | reverse complement strand
AGTGAAAATTGAAAATGACACAAAAGGCACTTTCACATCATCAAAAAAGTTTTCAACAGCTGTAGATATTGTCTAAGTATATTTGCTAATTGTGCTGCTGTTTCAAACATTACCATCACCAGCTTTTATTCTTACCTTGGATCAGGAACAGTAAGCAAGCTGGAAACAATATTCTTTTCTACTCTTAATGAAACCCTAAAATCATTGCCCTAATCCATCTTCTCTTCATTCTTTCAACAAATATTCGTTGAGCACTTACGCTGTGCTTGTTTTCAGGATTGCCAAATGGGATGTTATTCTGATACAATTTGATTGAGGTCATGACAACTCCCAGTTGATAAAGTGAAAAATTCAATTAATCTTTATCATCAAGGTATTTGTAAAGGGATAGTGTTTTAATTAATGCTGTAGAATTTATTTCAATGTCCTCTACATTCTGTCCTCCATGTCAATCAACCAACCAATAATTAAGAAGCAAAGTGAAATAAATGTTTCAGCAGCAAGAGTCAACAGACATCTTCTTTCTTTTAGACAGTCTTAGCTGGTGGTATTTGAGAGGGTTGATTTGTTTGTTGTTGAATCTATTTAAATAATAATAAAAATATTTTTCATCTCATTCTTTTCAGCAGAAGAACTTGAAGGATTTACAAAATTGAATTCCTCCATACAACCTCTATAAAAGCAGGAGAAAATGAAAGAAAAATATGTACTATATTGAAACAGAATTCTTGCTATAGCTAGAAAGTAGTTTCATGAATGACAGTGTCTCTTTTAATACAGTACATCAAATCATCAAATTATGCCATATTTTAACCCTAATGGCAAATTAATTAATTAGAATTGTTTGCTCAATAAATAGAAGAGTTGAAATGTCACTGCTTTGGTTGGCCTAGATGGATGTCTGATGTGGGATATAAAGTGATGTATTTGGGACCTTTAAACAAAGTAAGAATGGATTACTTTCATTCCTTGTCTTAGCATGTGTTTTCCCTAAAACCAGAGACTGAGACAGAGAGAAAGGCTGATAGAGGTAGTTGAATCTCAAAGGGCAGGAGCAAGGGACGTAGATAAGGAAATAGGAAGGAGGGAAAGCCTTATCTGAACATTCATGGACTCCTTTCCTCCTACCAACAGATTCACTCACTCCCTCTAAATTCCTTCTTCTCCTCAACAATTCTGTGGCCAGGACTTCATCGCCTGAAATGGGCCACATCACAGAGAAAAGCAACTGCTTTTAACAAGATTGCAACACTTTCCTGACCAAATCAGACCAACAATTGCACAACTGCACTTGGCTGTCCTTGTCTCTTTTCTCTGTAAAACCCTTTTCAACCCCCAAATTTATTTGTCTGCCTGTTGCAACTGTTCGAATAAAGTATCAACTATAATGCTTTGCAACTTTTGTGTTGAAAATTTTGTTTTGAAAATTGGACCATATATTTCCCATCATTACAGGGTGATTTGTTGATCTTAAAGAGGACTACTGAGGAGCTTACTGCAATGAATTTCAGAATCATCTACCTAGGGAAAGAAAGGGATAAACATTATCATCATGAGTCAAAAATTGGCCTACAGGGCTCTAATTCCCCACACAACTGAGTGGTACAAGTTTGAATGTGAGTAGGTTTCAATGGGTGTCTCAAGCTTCAGCCTCAGAAAAGCTCTGGTGTAGGAAGCCCAAGATTCAAGGTGCTGGCCTAAGATGATGTTCTATCAGTTTACACCTGTGAGGAACTGAGAGCACCTGTGTTCACGTGAACTGGCTCTTCTGGTCAGCGCTGCAGTGAGAGATGAGGCTGAGAGAGTTTGAACTGATGCCAGAGGTACTTGCATGTGTAGGATTTGTTGGATGGAGTTTTCACTTTTATATCTTCTTGGGGAGAGACATTTGACCTTCAAAAAATCTCCCCTACTGTTGTCTGTATTGGGCTGCACCCCACAGGCCTACACATCTGAAGTTGCCCAGCTTCAAGACCAAAGAAAGAGCCCAGAATCAGTGACAGACAAATCAACGGTTTAATGGATGGGGAAGCTTACATGTCTGAAGTA
>NW_011485184.1:8377-12053 GCF_000754665.1 Bison bison bison | reverse complement strand
ATGTAGAAAGGTCAGTCATGTGACTAGAGTATAGCTGAAGCAGGCACTGGATGCACAGGAGTTGTACAAAGAACAAGAGAATAGCCATCTTGAGTGTCCTAACCATATAGTATGAATCATTTTGTCTATCTTTATTTGATGGACTTTGGAACGTGGTCAACCTGCATCTCCACCCAAATGTAAAATGGCCACAGCAAATGATGTCAATGGCCCACCTCTTTCTCTTTTGCCATGCTTCAGTTGCTGAGACTATTGGCTGATAAACTGCTCCTAGCAGAACCTTCTCTGAAAAGTCATCCTAGGCTGATTAATCTTACAATAAAAATGAGAGAAAATATATATACAGTATTCTCACCCCAGAAATCATGACCCCCACCCCACCCAGGTTTCAATCTGCAGCCAATGACTGACTGATCAACTGCTTCAGAAGTCTCCTAAAGGCAAGACTTTTTCCACAATGAGATTCACGCAGTGGTGTTCTGGTAAACTGACTCTTGACAGGGTGGTGGGAGGCTCTGATTTGTAGTGTTTGCTCCTGATTTCTATAGTACAAATTCTTCCACTGTGACTGGTGTCAATCTACCAACCTGGCATCACTAAAAACAGAGTTGGGATAAGATGATGTAGGGGAGTAAAATTTACCACCCGCAAATGTCTCTACTTGGTTCAGCAAACATTTGTTTACCAGTCATTTGCTTTTCCATCTCCATGTCAATCGCCTTCTCCCCTTTAAAGTCCTAAACCACAATCCCCAACGTCTTCCTTTGTCTTTGGCTGAAGATGATATTTAAGGTGAAGATTTTAGTCATTTTAGCAAGTTACTCAGTTCTCCTGGGTCTCTCCCATGTATACATGTTATTAAACTGTGTTTGATTTTCTCCTATTAAACTGTGAATGTCAATTTAATTGTTTAAACTAGCCAGAAAAACCTCAAAGGATGGAGTAAAATCTCTTCCTCCTCAATAATGAGTGCAATCAGCTCTTATAAGCCTGCTCCAGCGTATGGATCAATTCATGCCCAGAGCTTGCTGTGGAAAGCCTAAGGTAAGCTTTGAGTAAATATCTGTTGGAAGCTACATTTTTTTCTCAACAACTTTCCCTGCCCTGGTTTGGTTCTCTCACTTCTCTACAGACCCCTCCAGAGAGTCTTCCCTCAGTGAAGCACTTATACAAGAATTCTGGCCTCAGGCTGTACTTCTAAGGAAGCCAACTCGCAACAAAGAAAAGAAGAGTCAACTGCTGGGAGTACTGTACCCCTTAACCATCTCTATAGGGCTGTGTGAGTTAGACCCCTTGGCTAACATTTCAATCCTGCCTCCTGTTAAGATAATTGTGCCCACCTTGTTTCTGGTTAAGATGACAGCCTGGTGGCTCAAATGGTAAAGAATCTCCCTGCAATGCAGGAGACACAGGTTCAATCCCTGGGTCAGGAAGATCCCCTGTAGAAGGGAATGGCTACCACTCCAGTATTGTTGCCCACAGAATCCCATGGACAGAGGCACCTGGTAGGGTACAATTCATGAGGTTGCAAAGAGTCAGAAATGACTGAGCAACTAACACATTACTTCAGGATCCCTTAATCTACTATTATTTTCAAGAGTCAGTTTAATGAAAATAACTCTTACTATCAGTCCTTGCCTACAGTGAATGAGAACCACTGTACTTCTCAGTGCCAGTGGTGCTTGTTTCAGTAACACATTCCTCACCACTTTGGTCAATGGAGTATCTTCCAGACCTTACTGGAGGAACACAGACAGCAGTTGCATTTTCTGATCATTCAGAATATATCCTCTGTAGCATAATCACTACAATAAGCATTTTTATCTCTTTTTCTGTCTTATTCCATGGCAGTTCTGAAAATTTTACTTCACGTACTTGGGGCCACCACTTTATCCAAAAGTGCAAGTGCCATCCTAGCAGCACACTAGCCTCATCATCCAAGTTTCTTGCCAGGATGGGATATTTAAATAGTGTTAGAAGAGAGGGTATCAGTATTGATAAAGTCTCAGTTCTCTGAGAATGAAATCTTTGCTTGCACCCTCCCTTGATCCAGCATCCTTGGAATACCATCCCCCACACACTGTATCAGATCCTGGCACTTGTTGGCTAGGTTCTTCAGATTGTTTATGTTAGTCTTTCCCTCTCTTCCCATGCTCCACACTACCACATTCAGATTAGGTTTGACATAGCTCTAAGAATTGGTTTGGTGGCCAGGAGGGCACCTAAGGGTAGACCATAAGGGGCCACAGGTTTTCTTGCAAGAAAGGCTTCTGCATTATTGTTAAGCACTAGCCTGTAAGAGGGAGGAGCAGATCACTTCTGAAAGTCCAGAGTATTTGGGGAATTAATGAATTCAATATATTTTTAAAAAGCTTTATTGAGATATAATTCACATA
Organism: Bison bison bison; assembly: GCF_000754665.1. Lineage (NCBI taxonomy): Eukaryota > Metazoa > Chordata > Mammalia > Artiodactyla > Bovidae > Bison > Bison bison. The sequence continues at coordinate 9,657 of NW_011485184.1, read as the reverse complement.
CCATAAATTTATACCTTTAAGGTGCACAATTCAAGGCTTTTTCATGTATATTCACAGATACGCACCACCATCACCAAAGTCTATTTTAGAATATGCTCATCAATCAAAAAGAAACACTGTGCCCTTTAACTATTCTTCAGCCCTGCTGCCATAAATATAAACCATATAATATATGCTTTTTGTGACCGAATCCTTTCACTCTAGCATCATGTTTTCCAGGTCCATACATGTTGTAGAAGTCAAGGATGTCTACCAGATGTGCCCAGCCCACATCTCAGGCCTCTTCTCCATCTTAGCCAGGGCTTCCATCTTGCTGTTATACCAGAGGTGGGAACAAAACACTTCCATGGACTTTCACTCTCCTTATAATTAATTCCTGGGCTAGATCCTCTGGCTCTAGAAAGTGAAAGTCTCCTTCAATGCTTCCAAGGCCTTCTGACTTCCATACTTCACCTTAAATTGGTCATTAATCACCCTCAATCTTTCATTGTTTCTCCCTTGCATCCATCACACTCACCCACAACTGTCCATTGTCCTTATTGCTTATCATTACTACTTGTTCTGAACCTCCCAAACTCCTGATCTATTGCCACTAACAGTGCATTCCTCTGTACCCTAAGAATGTTAACAGTTATTTTGCTGTAACATACCAAAAGCTATCGATACATCACCTTCTGCCAATAGCAGCATTCTTATTTCCAATCAGCTGATGGGTGATTCAGCTCCAATATTTCATTTTAAAGTCTACTTCTTCAGAGCATGCTTAGCACCTGCTATGCAATGTCAGGCTCTCTGTGAAACAGACTCTGAGGTGGATACTTAAATGCGGGAAGTTTATTAAGGAGCACTCTCTGAAACAACATCTATGATGCAATGCAACAAGCAAGATTGGACACAGAAAAGTCAGTTACAGATTAATAGTAATGAGGACTTCATTTGATCCCACTGGAAGCTCTGGAGCCGAGAGGCCCTCTCAGAGCTTTAAACTGACCAGTCATTGAATATGGGCTACCCTCACTTAGGGACATAACCTTGTCCAAAGCAGCTGCCTTCAGTAGGGGGCAATGCCCAGGAAGAAATTCAAATGTTTGAACTCTCAGCAGACCACACTTCCAGAAGCTGGGGAAATGAGTGCCCTTGTTCTGAAAGGAGATTTGAAGCAACAGACTAAAGCATCCACTGCAAGATGATAATTCAGATCATAATTTGTCATTGTCAGTAACTGCCTTGCCCCCAAAAAACTCAAATTCAACTGCCTATTCTTCAACCACTACTCCCCA
>NW_011485184.1:4322-6395 GCF_000754665.1 Bison bison bison | reverse complement strand
ACCATCATGATTATCTGGGTCGTGAAGATCTTTATTTAATTGTCCCCACTCTCTTAGGTGGCTATTTCATACTTCTCACTCCTCAAACTCCCAATACTTCACTACCCATCCTCAGGAGAGCTGATGACTTTGCTTTTTCATCATTGAGAAAATTGAAGCAATCAGAAAAAGTATTTCCAGGGACTTCCTTGGAGGTCCAGTGGTAGAACTCTGTGCTTCCACTGCAGGGGCTTGATTCCAAGTTGGGAACTAAGATTCCACCTGTCACATCGTAAAAATATTTTCAGATCCCACCCAAACTATAACTATTCTCCTACCAGTATCTACCACCATATTCCTTGCCTTCGCGCTTGGTAACACAGAGGAAATATTCATGTTATCATCCAAAGTCTCTCCCTTATCTGATGTACCAAATCCCATGTCCTCTACACTATTCAAGGGGATTCATCCAACAACCTCTTTCCCTTCTTTTATTTTTTTCCTTTCTCTGAGATCCTTCTATCAGTATACAATCATCTGATTATTTTTCCCATCTTAAGGAAGACACTTTAATCCTTGTTTCTCCACTAAATAATGCTCCATTTATTTGTTTTCCTTTCAGTAAAACTTTTTGAAAATTTGTTTATACATTGCTATTTCCAATTACTCTCTTCCAATTTTCTTTTAAACCCACTCTATTCCAGTTTTCAACTCCTAGTATTCCACTGAAAGTGCTAAAGGTCATCAAAGACCTCCATGTCATTAATTTTAGTGGTCAATTACCAGGCCTCAGTTTACTTGGTCTAACACAGCAGTTCTCAAACGGAGGTGATTTTGCACATGAAGTACTAAATGTCTGAAGACACTTTTAGTTTTCACAGTTCAAGGGATTTGGCCAAAGAATTCTCTGGCCCCAAATGCCAATAGTGCTAAGGCTGAGAAACCCCAACCAGCCTCACCTAACAAACAATAGATTTTCTGCATTTGGATTTCAAGGTACCACATTCTCCTGACTTTCCTCCTGCTTCACTGTATGCTTCTTCTCAGTATCTGTTGCTAGTGTTTCCTCTTATCCCCAACCTCCTAATGTTTGAGAGGCCTAGGGCTTGGTGTTGTACTTATTTCTTCTTTATTGATACTCACTCATTAGGTAGTCTCCTCTAGTCTCATGGATTTAAAATGCCATCTATGTACTGTTAATTTCCAAAGTTGTACTTTCATCAGTCCTTTCTCTAGATTTCTGTACTGACTTCTGTATAGATTTCTATACAACTGCCTACTCATCCGTCCACTTGATATCTGATAAACATTTCAAAGCCTAATATAGTTTATTTCCAAAATGAAGTTTCCTTACCTTCTTCTGAAAAATCTGAGCAGATAGTCTCACAGTCTTCTCTGCCATGGAAAATGGAAATTCTAATTCTTCTAGTAGCTTAGGCCTCAAGTCATAGAGTCATATTTCGCTTGTATTTCTCTCTTGTAGTGGGTTAGCCAAAAAATTCGTTTGGGTTTTTCTGTAAGATGTTATGGAAAAACTCCAATGAAATTTTTGGCCAACTCAGTACCTTACATCTAGTCTCTCATCTCAGACTACCTTCATGTTATATCAAAATCTGACCACTTCTTACAATCTTAACTCTTATTTCTCTGGTCTCAGCCTTCATCACCTCTCACCTCTGAATATTATTATCACCTCTGAATAACTGAAATATTGTCCTAATTGGTCTCTCCATGTCTATTCTTCTTACTACCACAGTTTATTCTTACATAGAAGCTAAATTAATCTTTTCAGATGCCATATCAAATTACTCCTGTGTTCAACACCTGATAATGCCTCTCTGTTTCACTTAGTATAAAAATCAGAGTCCTCATGATGGCCTTGGAGAAGGCAATGGCACCCCACTCCAGCACTCTTGCCTGGAAAATCCCATGGACGGAGGAGCCTGGTAGGCTGCAGTCCATGGGGTCACAAAAAGTCAGACAGGACTGAACGACTTACCTTTCACTTTTCACTTTTCATGCATTGGAGAAGGAATGGCAACCCACTCCAGTGTTCTTGCCTGGAGAATCCCTGTCTCAGGGGAGCCTGGTGGG
>NW_011485184.1:0-470 GCF_000754665.1 Bison bison bison | reverse complement strand
GAAGGAATGATGCTAAAGCTGAAACTCCAGTACTTTGGCCACCTCATGCGAAGAGCTGACTCATTGGAAAAGACCCTGATTCTGGGAGGGATTTGGGGCAGGAGGAGAAGGGGACGACAGAGGATGAGATGGCTGGATGGCATCACCAACCCGATGGACATAAGTTTGAGTAAACTCCGGGAGTTGGTGATGGACAGACAGACCTGGCGTGCTGTGATTCATGGGGTTGCAAAGAGTCAGACACGACTGAGCAACTGAACTGAACTAAGATTTTGCTCAGCTTTCAGTCTCTGAGGTATGTGGGTGGGAAAGGCAACAGTAAAATAGTCAAGGGAACTGGAAGATCATTCGGACTTGGTGACACATTAGATGTGGGTGGTAGTCACTGGTAGAAAGCTAGACAGGAAGTGCCTCCTGAGTCACTGGGCTAACTAGCAAGATGTATCATGTTTACAAATAGTATAGTGGCT
>NW_011485183.1:11401-11774 GCF_000754665.1 Bison bison bison | reverse complement strand
AATATTAATTCGTTTATTATAGTGACCCTATTTTCAATATTATTTGGCCATATGTATTTCTTATGTTTTTATATCTGACCATTATAGGATGATTATCCAACCATTACAGAGACCTCCGATAACTCACAGGAAGACAGCAGGAGTCAGACTAATGAAGCAACCCTGTATTACCCACAAGGCTCCTCTCACAATCCAATCGTCCAGGTGAGAATACTGGACTGGGGGGCCATTCCTTTCTCCAGGTGATCTTCCCCACCCAAGGACTGAACCCAGGGTCTCCAGCACTGCAGCCTGACAGCATAATAGGATTTTAATACATGGTAACTATTATCCTTATTTCACATCAGAAAACAGATTTTTTGAGGGTACTACG
>NW_011485183.1:6838-7229 GCF_000754665.1 Bison bison bison | reverse complement strand
GAGGGAAAGGGTGCTCAGTGCCCAAGTCGCAGAGAGCCAGGCAAGTTCAAGGATGCAGGGAAGTCCACAGAACCATGCATAGAAGCAGCTAGATACACTGATCTGCAGCTCAGGTTTGGGGCTCTGGGTAGAACTCGGAGGACTCAGAGGTATTGGCACACAGATATCATTGCTGGCAAACGACATTTCTGGGCTCAGCATCCTGGAGATTCTGTCCAAGGCTGCCCTGAGAATGCAGACATAGGCACCAACATAGCATAGGGCCCTGAAGCCAGAAGGGCAAGACAGAAAGGCTCTGAGAAGACATGATTTAATTTTGAGCAGTTTCAAGCATCCATACTTCCTCTTCTCTTTCCAGAAGTGGCATGGAGATTTAAGAAATTAAATGAGT
>NW_011485183.1:6395-6738 GCF_000754665.1 Bison bison bison | reverse complement strand
GATTAAATGACATCATCCTCAGTTTTGACTGCAGCTTTGCCCCCTAACCCTCCTAGCTGCTGTCATCCACACCTCACCCCTTGGCTCCCTTTTTTCCTTGAAGGGTTTTGTCCTGACTCACTCTCACTCTCTCCACAGCTACCTCTGTGATTCCTGAGAATTCAGTATCCACGGAGACTGTACTTCTGTAGCATCTCCTTTCAGTTTCTTCCTCAGTATGCCCCTAGACATTTATCACTGTGCTTCATCTCCCTCATATCTTTACATCTCTCTCTCCAGTTTAGATTCCGTAGGCAGTCATTATAATTACCTTTTTTTTTCACACATACTATTGAGGTTTGTG
>NW_011485183.1:5539-6295 GCF_000754665.1 Bison bison bison | reverse complement strand
AACCCATCTCCTAACAGGCCACGGTTTGGTTCCTGTTCATTGCCTGGGGTTGGGGACCACTGGTCAACATACTGATCATTAGATTCCCAGAACTTATCATTTCATACCTGAGACTTTGTACCCTCAGAACATCCACCTCCGCATTTCCTGAAACCCTCAGTCCCTGGCAATGTCAAGGGCCTTTTCCTCTGTATTTCATTCTAGGAGCTCTATGCTTAAATGTCTTACATTTTAATCTTTACTCCATTCAACATTGTGAGGGGGAGTGGGACTGAGATCTGTTTCAGTTTTTCATCATGCAGACATCCCATTTTCCCAACACTATTTATTAAAAGGTCTGTCTTCTCCCCATTGAGCATTCTTGGCTCCCTTGTGAAATAGGCATTGACCATATATGAATGGGCTTACATTTGGCCTCTCGTTTCTGTTCCACTGGTCTATATGTCTGTTTTTATCCAAGTACCAAACTACTATCAACAGTATAGCCGCATCTATAGTTTGAGGTATCAATACTCAAGAAATGTTTCCTTTTCTACTCACTTATTCATTCATTTATTAACTTATTCATGCATTTGGTACCCAGTTGGTAAGTACATCCTGTGTCCGTCAACACGCCTGGGAAGTGCTGAACGTATAGGATAATTCAGATACAGTCATGACCCTCAAGATTTCCACTGTTGACTAAGGGTAAAGGACAAGCAAGCAGATGACCTTATCGCTGGAGAACATGCTCTAGAAGGCTTGCAGAGGGTCTGG
>NW_011485183.1:708-2897 GCF_000754665.1 Bison bison bison | reverse complement strand
AATTCATTTGGAATGTTAGGAGGTCAGAGTGATCCGGAAACTTCCCTGAGCACTCACAGTTTATGTACTTTCTTTTTGTCCTAATCCATACATATCTGAAGAGCCAGGGAGGAAATAGCTCCTAGTGAGTGTCCAGCAGTAAAGGTGAGGAAGTGGAGGCACTGTGGGTGAAAGGGATGAGTGATTGTTTTCCCTGTGGAAGGTGGGAGGCAGCATTGGATTGTTGGTTTGGGGCTGTTCTCAAGTAGTGGGTTTGATTTGCAGGTTCACAGACAGCACAGGAAGTGATAGAAAGCTCAAGATGCAGGAATCTAAAGTTCTTTGTAAAGGGCATTTATGAACAAAGATTTCAGAGCCTAGAAAACACTAGGAATTCTCTCCAACCATATCATTTTATAGACCAGAAAACCAACATCCAGGGAGGTGAACAGACTTGCTCAGGTTCATTGAGTGTCAGCGCTGGGACTGGAACTCATGGCTCTTCTCAGTGCAGGGCTATTTATCCTCCAGGTGTGCTTCAGATATTCTGCAGGCTAGCGTGAACAGGCTGCTCCTGGTCACATCACCCACAGCAAATCTCACTGTCGTTTCCTGGGTACCCTTGCTCTCATGAAGGTCCCCAGCTAATGTGGGTGGGTCACTTAAGAGCAGCAGGAAACAACCACAAATGTTAAAGGTCTTCAGGCCAGTAAGGGTTCAGGGCTGCAGGCTAACCTTTTTCTCAGTTGTTAATCAGAGAAAAATTCTCAACAGAAAAATATCATCCCATGTTTCGAAAAAGGAGGGCAAATGGATTGGCTGACCTAAGAAATGCTTGGGCAAGAGGTATTTTTATTGACTCTCCAATAGCAAAAGTGAAAGTAAATTCAGGAGACCATGCAAGAGCCAAGAGTACAAGGAAGCTTGATAAACACAGCAGGTTGGTGGGGCGTTTCCTACTAACCAGCTTGTTTAAACTGGAGGACAAGTCTTTTGCTCTGTCTCTTGATTCTGCTCCAATGATTGCACACATGGCCGCCCCCCACACCGCCTCTATCAGTTGGGATTTGATACCGGGTTGGGGGAAGTGAGAAGACCTCTGAGACATGAGAGAGTCTCAGGAATGGATGAAGGACAAGCTAGGAGGTGAAGGGGGCATGCTGGAAATGCATCTGGAAGGGGAAGAGATGGGTATTGATACCTACTCAATGTGAAGAAAGTTTCCATGAAGAAAACCAGGTCGTTTGGCTCCTGAGTTCTCTTGCATCAAGAGCTTACACTGGTCACTGGTAGGGGTACTTGGGAGGAAGTGGGAGTGGGTTTTGTGCTCAGCACCACTGGCAAGACTTAAATTAAAACTATGGAAATATTGTCTTGGTCCCTTTCTCTCTTATCCTGTTCAGGCCTCCAGGGTTCTTAAACCTAAGATTTCTTGTTTTCCCAAAAGAGAAGTTCACAGAATTCATGCATCCTAAGTTGTTAATGCCCTGATACATTACCTTCTGTAACACCATATTCTCTACAAAGAGAACTTGCAATGAGGACAAAGCTTAGCACAGAAGAGTGAGGGTTCAGTGAAGAAATCTCTGTGGCACCTGGACTGGGAAGATATTTTTGAATGGAGCCTGAAAGAAGTCCTCTGAGGCTTTCCAGTGAGAGCACAGGAGTGAGATTCTCTGTGTTCAGATTATAAAAGTAAGATTCAGATGTAGTCCCTACTTTCTGTGAGTGGGGCCCTGATTTGGTTAAAGGAAGAGATCATATTCAATAATGGGTAGATATAAAAACATAGGAAATACATACGGCCAAGTGATACTAAAAATAGGGACACTGTAATAAATGAATTATCATTATTTAAAAAAAAAAAAAAGTACAAACACTATAGAGAAGATGTTTCCTAAACAGGGTTTTCATCTAAAATAGTCATAGTCATGGAGGAAGCCCTAGGAAATTGCCATTAGCCTGTCAAGTTTTGGAAATTCTCTTTGAGAGGTGTTTATAAACTTCGATGTACATTTTTAGATGCTTGGGTTTTAACATTAGACAAACTTTATCTGGATAGGAGAAAGGCAAATAAGGTGGGAAATCACTGATAACATTTTGTGGGTAGATAAGAGGTATGATTACAAAAGAATAAGACTGGTTTTCTTACATTATAACTTGGTAATTTCAAAAGAGAAGTTTGAAACAAGGGAAGGACACAGCTTGTT
>NW_011485183.1:0-608 GCF_000754665.1 Bison bison bison | reverse complement strand
GACATGAGTGGGTAAACTCTGGTTTTGGTGATGGACAGGGAGGCCTGGCATGCTGTGATTCATGGGGTTGCAAAGAGTCAGCCACGACTGAGCGACTGAACTGACCCATTACAGAGACCTTCACTGACCAACTGGAAGATGGAATGAGCAAGAAACCCTGTTTAGAAAACATCTTCTCATAGTGTTTTTACTTTTATTTTATAATATTAATTCGTTTATTATAGTGACCCTATTTTCAATATTATTTGGCCGTATGTATTTCTTATGTTTTTATATCTGACCATTATAGGATGATTATCCAACCATTGCAGAGACCTCCGCTAACTCACAGGAAGACAGCATGAGTCAGACTAATGAAGCAACCCTGTATTACCCACAAGGCTCCTCTCGCAATCCAATCGTCCAGGTGAGAATACTGGACTGGGGGGCCATTCCTTTCTCCAGGCGATCTTCCCGACCCAAGGACTGAACCCAGAGTCTCCAGCACTGCAGCCTGACACCAGAACAGGATTTTAATACATGGTAACTATTATCCTTATTTCACATCAGAAAACAGATTTTTTGAGGGTACTACGCAAGGTAAAGACAGACTGGGGTATAAATTTATA
>NW_011485182.1:15628-16158 GCF_000754665.1 Bison bison bison | reverse complement strand
ACACATTTAGAATGATTATATTTAACTCTTAAGGTACCTTTTTATTCACTTGCAGCATTTCTACTTATCTCTGCTAATAATCTTTGTTTCATAATCTGCTTTGTGTGATATTAATATAGACACTATGGCTTTCTTTTTGTATTATTTTACTTTCAACCTATTTGTCTCTTTATATTTAAAGTGCAGTACCTGTGGAAAGTATATATTTGGGTCTCATTTTATCCAGTTGGATAATAAATGATTATTACTATGCTTCTTCTGTGAATATTTAATATATTAATGTTTCTGTGAATATTAATATTTAATGTATTAATGTTTATTGATATGACATTTTAACTCTATAATTTGGTTGTATTTTAGTTGTTTTGTGTGTTCTTTTCATTCATCTGTTCATCTTTTCCTGATTTCCTTTGGGCTAATCACATATTTTTATTTTTTTTAATTTTATTTTATTTTATTTTTTAACTTAACAATTATTGTATTGGTTTTGCCATATATCAAAATGAATCCACCACAGGTATACATGTGCT
>NW_011485182.1:14752-15221 GCF_000754665.1 Bison bison bison | reverse complement strand
GTTTTAGATGTGTGATATTTAATTTTCAAACATTTGAATACTGTTTAGACATCAAATTATTAACTTCTCATTGACTTTCATTATTATCTGATCATTAACTTTATAGGATTTCAAACATTTTTATTAATGAGTTATTTCATCACTTAGCATATAGTCTATCTTGATGAATATCCTAGTCTTCTTGATAAATATTCTATGAAGCTAAAAGGTTGTCTTTTGACATTATGGAGTGTAATATTCTATATATGTCATTTAGGTTCAGTTCATTGATAGGGTTGTTCATAACTTCCATGTTTTGGTAGTTTCTTTTTTAAAATTTTATATTGAAGTATAGTTGATTAATGGTGTTATGTTAGTTTCAGTAGTTACTTTTCAACTTATTTCAGTTAATGAGAAAGGGGTGCAACATGTCCAAACAATAGTGTTGATTTCTCTATTTCTCCTTTAGTGGTCAGTGTTTATTTCATGT
>NW_011485182.1:13931-14652 GCF_000754665.1 Bison bison bison | reverse complement strand
TTCTTTGCTCCTCTTTTGAGTACTGCATTCTGTGTTGCCTTTTGTCCAATGCCTGGAACCAATTGATTCACATACTTTGTAAAATTTTTTAACTGTTTACAATGGGAGGGCAAGTCTACCATTTATATCAGCATAGCTGGAAATGGAATTCTGAGGCTTGCTCTTTAAGTTCTCCCAGTCTTCTCTCTCGGTCTTTTTTCTGCATCATGACCTTCTCCCTCCTTTTCCTATCCTCTGCTCAGATATCCTGCTTTTAGAGTCTTACTCTCAGAATCTATGGATAAATAACTTAGATAAGTTTTCATTTGATAAAATGTGAGGGTGTGATATTTTCTTGAGTCATTTTCATGATTATTGGGATGCTAGAAGATTTTATAGCCCCTAAGATTCATAGGAGTTTCTGTAGTGGAATGAATACGAGTAAGTGATACTTCTTGGATATTTATTGGATATATACTTTGTAGTAGCTATTTTGAGAATATCCATCAAAATGCTAACTCATACATTTCTGTCTACTTTGTCTACTTTTATGACCAAGACTATACAAAGGGATATGGGATTTGATGGTTAAATGAATACCTTGAAGTACCAGCACAAATCCTCTGTGAGTCAAAAGAGAAAAGCCAGGATAGAGTGAGAGTTGTTAAGAATTGGTATTTCAGCATAAGAACTCAAGAACAGACAAACCAGAAAGAGGCAAGGTATCTGGAAATATATCTGT
>NW_011485182.1:10374-11050 GCF_000754665.1 Bison bison bison | reverse complement strand
CTATTCCAACTATAAGATTCCATATGCCAGTAAGATTCCTTTATTTCTTCTCTCGTTTTTTGGAGATGAAGAATACATTTCTCTTTTATGACTCATTGGTATTACTTATACATGAGAACAGAATATGTCCCAGTGGAGAAACTTGTAATTTCAACACAAACTTACTCCATATCCTCTGCTTTGCCTTAATCTTTTATCTCCTTTACCCTCATTATCCTGCAGTATCTTTCCAGATGATTCTGCTATGATTGACCACCATTAAAAAAGAAAGAGAGAAAGGTGTTATGTCAAATTGAAATAGTTGTTTTTGTTGTTTTTTTTTTTCATTGTCTTTCCAGGTGAGGCTTCAGCTTACTTTTAAAAGCAATTTTTCATAGCTTTGAGAGTGTCTTGTAAAGTCACAACTTGAATTTTTGTATATCAATGATTCTGAGTACCTTGGTGACCAACAAAACAACTGTATCGATTGCCAGTCTTAGGAAGTAGCCCTTAGAGACAGCAATTTTCTCAACTAAGACTGCATTGCCAGTGCAGTATAAAGAAAAATGTTTGTTTTTCCTCTCCCTGGAAGCCAAAAGAACTCTGCTTCAATCTTGAAATGGCAGACTTTGTCCTTAACTAAGCAAAAGGGAATAATAAAATTTCAGCATATAGCCAAATAGGCTGTGTGTATGTG
>NW_011485182.1:9524-10274 GCF_000754665.1 Bison bison bison | reverse complement strand
GTGTGTATGTGTGTGTTTACAAAAGTGTAAGAACTTTTTGAAAGTATGTTGATGTGCTTTATGCCAATGGTGAGCTTTAAAAGAAAAAATTTGCTAAAAGTACAAGGAGTTAAGAATTTTCTCCAGTGTCATAGGTAAAAGTATTATTATAATTACATTTAGAGAGTATTTATATCTCAGTAAACCCAGTTCTACTTAAAATTTTAAGTTCTTAAAAAGAATTATGGTAAGCTTGACACATTAAGGCTCTATTCAAAACATGCCAAAACATCCAGTTCATTCTATCAGACGTTCAGCCTCTAATCTGGTTGGTTTGATTCTTGAACTGCAAATCTCCCTATTTGAATGATTGTTGGATTATTTTGGCAAAGCCTCTCCTGTGGCAGCAAGGAGAGGAGAGTGGAATTTTTTGGCCAACTTGATAGCCTAGAAACTTGAAACTGGCGGGGATCTTAGACCTCTCTTCATATACCTTTTAGTTATATACAAGAAAATCTAGGCCCCCTGAAAATGTTTCAATAATATCCTAAATAACTATGGTGAAGGAGGAGCTCTTGGGATAGAATTGTTATAGTTAATAACTTTGAGCATTTAATCTGTGATATTTATTTTTGAGATTTAATCTAGATGTACTCTGTAATCAAACACCACTGTTGAGTTAGTTACCATTATTGTCCCTATTCTAAGGCCACAGAAACTTGACTTGCCCTATGTTAGATAGTAACTGGTAGAGTTGGAATTCAAATCCAG
>NW_011485182.1:8710-9424 GCF_000754665.1 Bison bison bison | reverse complement strand
TCCAGACAGTCTCACTAGATTTAACCACTCTCTTCTGTATGCAGTCATTCAGTTGTGTCCAACTTTTTGCAACCCCATGGACTATAGTCTGCCAGACTCCTCTGTTCATGGGATTCTCCAGGCAAGAATACTGGAGTGGGTTGCCATTGCCTTCTCCAGGGGATCTTCCTGACGCAGGGATTGAACACGGGTCTCTTGCATTGCAGGCAGATTCTTTACCATCTGAAGCACCAGGGAACTCTATTATACAGCCTCCCAATTATTAGAAATGGCTAGATTCTTGAATTTGCAGACCACAATAAAAATGTAAACTGTTCTGAGCCTGGTCCCCACAAAGGTATGCCTTCAGCTTTAATCTTGCCAGCTATTCTCAGCAATAAATTATTTTCCTTCAGATCTCTTTTACTTAGGACAGAAACAAATTTTACACCAAGTATCAGGATTTATCTTAGCGTAAATCACCTATTTATCACTAATTAAATGGCATCTCAGTTCAGTTCTGTCCCTCCGTCATGTCCGACTCTTTGCAACCCCATGGACTGCAGCAAAGCCAGGCTTCCCTCTCCATCACCAACTCCCAAAGCTTACTCAAACTCATGTCCATTGAGTCCATGATGCCATCCAAACATCTCATACTCTGTCGTGCCCTTCTCCTCCTGCCCTCAATCTTTCCCAGCATCAGGGTCTTTTTAAATGAGTCAGTTCTTTGCATCA
>NW_011485182.1:5972-6473 GCF_000754665.1 Bison bison bison | reverse complement strand
TGCAGCCTACCAGGCTCCTCCATCCATGGGATTTTCCAGGCAAAAGTACTGGAGTGGGGTGCCATTGCCTTCTCCGTATACTAGCTTACCTGATCCTATTCTTAATCCTCTATAACACATTCTCTTCTCTGTAGAGTAAGTTTCTAAAAGTGAAACTGATCATGTCTAGTCCCCTCTTTTGAACACTTTCAAGACTTTCTCATCCTCTTTAAAAGATCCCTAGAGGTTAAGATCTTTTATCTTGCAAAGTCAAAACAATGTTCATATATTAAGATATTATTAGACATTCTCACTTAATTCTTTCATGACAGTACAGTAGTTTACAAGGTTGTGTGACATGTGGCATTACAATAAAATGGCTGAAATTGGATGTGAGAATCAACCTCTTTCCTATATAAGCCAGACATTGAAGAGATTTACAACAAATTTTTTTTCTATGTTAACATGTAAGGGATTTTTAATTGTTACTTTTGATGAATACTTTTAAATTTCCATGTTTTA
>NW_011485182.1:3911-5872 GCF_000754665.1 Bison bison bison | reverse complement strand
TTTTCAAAGTATAACAGGGTCCTGAGACCCAAAAGTTTTCAAACTGTTAGCTTAAGTTCAAGTTCAAAATCTGTTACAGTGGTTCACCAGCCATCATGTTTTATTTTAACCTCTGAAATTTTTTCCAGCTTCTTCTGCCCACCACTCTCTCTTCTCTCTTTGCTTCTTACCTATATTCTAACCACACTGAATTTTCAATTTCATGCTCTTTCACCCAAAGAACACACTGTTCCTTCTGCTAGGAATCTCCTTTTCTCTCTAGTTGTTTAAATCTTACATCTCAAACTCAAAATTGGATATTTACTGCAGCTGTACCTCTCTTAGCAGTTATCATGCTGTATTGTCAGTACAATTTCATGTTTTACTTGTTTATTTCCCACTAGATCATAAACTGCATTGGGGCAGATACTATGTGTTCTTCATACTGTTTTTCTAGTACCAAGGACAATAATGTACTAAATAAATGCTTTTTTAAATGAATTAGAGTGAACTGCAAGTTTTGTGAAATTCATAAAGCTTGAGGACAGGAGAAGAGGGCAACAGAGGATGAGATGGTTGGATGGCATCACCGACTTAATGGATATGAGTATGACCAAACTCCGGAAGATGGTGAAGGTCAGGGACACCTGGGGTGCTGAAGTCCATGGGGTCGCAAAGAATTGGAAACAACTGAGCAACTGAACAGCAAAAGAGTCTAGAGAAAATGACTTCTTTTCATAGAACAAGTCCAAAAAGAGATCTGCAACAGCTGAGTTCTTTTGGTTCTACCTTTAGCCATCTCTAGGCTAGGCACTCTTCAACAACACAAGATAAATTGCTGTGCCAAATGAGGTTGTCAAATAAAAGAATTCTGAAACTTGTAGTTCCATGCAAATCCTTCAGTTCTAAGACTCCTGATGGTTTGACCAGGTAAATCAAGCAGACTGTGCAGAACAGATGTTCATTCACACCTAGTAGTATTCAACCACATGGTTCAAACAAGAGAACTATCAAAAATAGTCTAATACAATACTAAGCTGAAATGTATAATAATTTGTGTTTGGCAAAACCAAGAAACAATTCATTTTTGCTCAGTCTTATTTTAATATCCTCAAGTGCAATCATTAAGCTCTTGTTACTTTTAATATCTAGTGTGGTTAAAGAGGATTGGACTGAATTGATAAAATGATAATTACACCTCTGCTGTGCCATTTGCATTTGATTAGGAATATATTTAATTTTCTTGCAAGAGTCAAAAATTAAAGGGCTTAGATTTTAATTGGAAATAGATGCATGGAAGTTTAAGTGGGAATTTCCAATGAAAGTCACATGAGAGTAAAGTTTAGAAAATAGAGGTTATTATGAGGGATTAGGAATCATCAAACTTTATGTTTAAGGTTGTTCATCCTTAATATCTATTACCACTCTGGGCTTTGGAATGATTGATCCTTGCTACTGCATGTGGACGTTCACCAGCATCAGTAGTCACTTGGGAGCTTGTTAGAAATGTCTCACCCAGAACTACTGAATTAGTTATATTTTGCTGGATAACAAATTGCCATAAATTTAGCATCTTAAAACAACATAGTATTATTTCATAGCTTTTGTGAATTAGGAATCTGGGCACACCTTCACTGGGTCCTCTGCTCAGGATCTTGCAAGGTTGCAATTAAGATGTCAGCCAGGGCTGGGTTGTGATCTGAGACAAGGAGTATCTTGTCCAGGCTCACAAGGTTGTTGGCACATTTAATTTCCTTGATGCTGTAGAACCCATAGACACTTATTTCAAGGTGAGCATGAGAGTCTTTGACCTTACCCTCATGTCCTCTAGACCAGGAGTCTTTAACCTCCAAGATCTAATACCTGATGATCTGAGGTGGAGTTGATTCATAATAGAAAGAAAGTGTACAATAAATGTAATGCTCCTGAACCATCCTGAAACCATCCCCCTGCCCTGGATTCATGGAAAATTTGTCTTCTAC
>NW_011485182.1:0-1373 GCF_000754665.1 Bison bison bison | reverse complement strand
GAAGCCTGGCACACTACAGTCCGTAGGGTCGCAAAAGAGTCAGGTATGACTTGGCAACTAAAAAACAAAAAACTATATCTCAAAGTTTCAATTTCCTGATGTTTTGTAGGAAATTTTAGTGGATGATAACAGTTTTCAGATTGAGGTTAAACCCGTATTTTCCAAATAATGACCAAATTATTATTAAAATTATTATTATTATATTAAATTATTCCAGATTATTATTTCCAAATAATGACCAAGTTTTAAATTAATCGTATAGGAGGATGGTCAAGAACCTTATTTGTAGATTTTATCTTCACTTTCTTCCTCCCATGAGGAAGAAATGATCATCACCTCCCTAAGATATACTGCTTTGACCCAACCCCAAATGAGTGGAGTTAATTACTTAGGGCAAGCTGAAAAGGGGCTTTACAGGTGGTGCAGTGGTAAAGAATCTGCCTGCCAATGCAGGAGACTCAAGAGACACAGGTTCGATCCCTGGATTGGGAAGATCCTCTGGAGGAGGAAATGGCAACCTGCTTCAGTAGTCTTGCCTGGAAAATCCCATGGACAGAGGAGCCTGGCAGGTACAGTCCATAGGGCTGCAAAAGAGTTGGACATGACTGAGTGACTGAGCATTAACTAGAGCTGAAAAAGCAACTGCCAAAGAGTGTCATGTAAACTACTGTTGGCTAGTCTCCTTGCCCTCATGAGCCCTGAAGCTCAGAAGGATTTTATAAAGTGGAAGAGTGGTTTTATGTTGATCCACAGAATGAATATGGAGTATATTTGGTCAAAATGAGTCTAAAGATGAGTGGGAATTACTTTGCTCCTCTTCCCATGCTCCCAACTCTCTTCCCTCCTAATTTCTAACTTTTTATGTTTGTTCAGTGTCTCTGGACAACAGGGCTCACTTCTCTAACTTCTTCCCACAGATATCGCTATGGACTTTAAGCAGCAGGTCAGCACAGTGGAAAGAGCACTGGCTTTAGTATAAGGGCTCTGATTGAATTTGGGCTTTCTGTCACTACGCTGCCTTGGGGAAAAAATGATTAACTTCTCTAAACTTGTTCAATTTCCCAACTGCGGACATAGTTCTCATAGAGTGGATAGGAGGTTTACCAGGTGCTCAGTAATGAATGGTAGTTGTTTCTACACATGTGGTTCACTGAATATCAATCTGGAAAATTTTAAGTTTCATGGTTTTTAAACAATTCTAAGCCTTCTAGGTTCTGTGCCTATAAGTCGAGATGCTGTGATTAAATTTTACATTGTTGCAGCCTGTTAATATACTAATTAGGCTATCTAGCAGAATATCATGAGGTTTTTCCTAGAAATGCTCAGTGTACCCATTTGTTAGGAAGACGTAATTACTAATGTGATTAACTGGT
>NW_011485181.1:17169-17923 GCF_000754665.1 Bison bison bison | reverse complement strand
GATCCTTGCTGGGTACAGTAATCTGGGCTGTAGGTTATTTTCTTTCATCACTTTAAGTATGTCCTGCCATTCCCTCCTGGCCTGAAGAGTTTCTATTGAAAGATCACCTGTTATCCTTATGGGAATCCCCTTGTGTGTTATTTGTTGTTTTTCCCTTGGTGCTTTTAATATTTGTTCTTTGTGTTTGATCTTTGTTAATGTGATTAATATGTGTCTTGGGGTGTTTCATCTTGGGTTTATCCTGTTTGGGACTCTCTGGGTTTCTTGGACTTGGGTGATTATTTCCTTCCCCATTTTAGGGAAGTTTTCAGCTATTATCTCCTCAAGTATTTTCTCATGGTCTTTCTTTTTGTCTTCTTCTTCTGGGACTTCTGTGATTCGAATGTTGGGGCGGTTAACATTGTCCCAGAGGTCTCTGATGTTGTCCTCATTTCTTTTAATTTGTATTTCTTTTTTCCTCTCTGATTCATTTATTTCTACCATTCTGTCTTCTACTTCATTAATCCTCCCTTCTGCCTCCCTTATTCTACTATTTGTTCCCTCCAGAGTGTTTTTGATCACATTTGTTGCATTATTAATTATATATTGACTCTTTTATTTCTTCTAGGTCCTTGTTAAACCTTTCTTACCTCTTCTCAATCCTTGTCTCCAGGCTGTTTATCTGTGATTCCATTTTGTTTTCAAGATTTTGGATCATTTTCACTATCATTGTTCAGAATTCTTTATCAGGTAGATTCCCTATCTCTTCCTCTTT
>NW_011485181.1:14524-14614 GCF_000754665.1 Bison bison bison | reverse complement strand
GGTTTCTTAGGTTAGGGCTTTTTGCGTAGCTCTGATCAGTCCTTTGTTCTGTGAGCAGGCCTGGTGGTATGTTAGGTTAGGGCTTTTCAC
>NW_011485181.1:12204-13344 GCF_000754665.1 Bison bison bison | reverse complement strand
ACTTAGCATAGCATTGAGGTCTTCAGTAATTTTTTAAGACTATAAAGGGGTCCTGAGACCACCAAGTTTAAGAAACACTATTGCGTTGTTTACTAATTTTTATATTGAATATGTAGTCTATTATTTTTATTCTTTCTTTTGATAAAGAATCCACTTATTTCTATGAATTTACATGGATTCCCCATTGTCTATGTAATTTCTTTTTAACTTGTAATTTCTTTTTAGATTTTAGAGATATGTATATTCTATGAAGTTAATGAGGGGTTTTTTTGTTGTTGTTTTTACCCAATCTTGGAAAATGTTCTCCAGGCAGATGTTTGATCATGGCTGTCTAGACTCAATTGTAGCAGAAATAGTAGCTCTTACAGCTCTGGTTTTATAAAAGTGTGTAGCTTTTGAATTTATTCCACTTGTAAAGGAGGTGTATGTGCCTTCATTGGTCAAGAGTGTTCCACATACACTCTAGATAATTCAGAGCTGAGGTACAGTTTGTTTCACCATATTAAAAAGGAAATTACTTAATTGTGTCAGATCAAATACTAGTCTCTGTGATCCTGGACTAGTAGTTTTGGGAGAATCTGGAGGGAAATTTATACAAGATACTTAATACTGAAAATGGGGTGGGTATTAATGGTAGTGTTGTAATTATAAAAGGCCATTTAAACTGTTACTGAAAACAAAATACGAGAATACTTTTAATACCAAAGTTGAGGTGGTGATACATTATATAAATAAAAATGGAAGTGGAAGATGCCTTAGGGAAGTAAATGAAATGTTTGAACAAATACCAGTTCAGGTTTTAAAAGCTGGGACTGTAGGCTATGAGAACAAAATGTGGAGAAAATTGCAGATGGAATCCCTCTTAGCCCAAGGAAGAATAAAATTAGAAATACAAATTAATCTTTTAAAGGTGATGAATAGCTTTTAAACAGTTTTGGCACTTACCAACAGGCTTGGAGATTAAAACATTTTCAAGTAAATTATATGGCATATAAAAATGTAATAAGTGCCATTGGTATGTAGAAAAATGGGATGGAGATAAGTAAGGGGATTAGTTTTCTATAGGGGGGTTAGAGCTAGCATCACTAAGAAAGTGACCTTTGAGCAAAACTTGAAGGAGAAAAAGTCACTCAGATATCT
>NW_011485181.1:10321-10881 GCF_000754665.1 Bison bison bison | reverse complement strand
TGTGTGTGTATATATATACACACACACATATATATATATATATATATATATTTAACCATTATTATTAAGGTTACTGTTTATTGCTAAGTTTTGTATGTGAGAAGTATATAGACTGGCTTAGCTGGTGAGAAGGAGTTGATTTGGGTCTGATCTGGCTACCATTTTTAACTAATAAAATAGAATTTTGAAATCACTATGACATTTTTTCTTTTTTGTATTCTAGATACCAAAATAATTTCCCTTTCTCACCTTGAGATGACCTGGTCTAATACAAAGAATTTTCCTCCATTGCTTGTGAGAATCTTACATAAATCAAAACTGCGATACTATGGAAAACCCAATAAAAAGATAATTGAGCCATACCAGGTATGAATAGTGATAAGATGTTATATGTTCATTTATCAATCATAAATTATAACTTGCAGACATGATACCTTCATTAGGATAATTTATGTTTAAATAACACATTAAAAGTTCAACTTAGTAATGTATATAATGAACATAAATATATATTTCAGAGTATTTTTCTGTATAATTTCTTATACAAAAAGGAATTATTT
>NW_011485181.1:9423-10221 GCF_000754665.1 Bison bison bison | reverse complement strand
AACCCGTGTCGCCTGCATCTCCTACATTGCAGCCAGATTCTTTACTACTGAGCCACCATGGAAGCCCAGATATATAGTATAGTCTTCCATTTTAAAAAAGGAAAACAATCTTTGACATCAGGACACCTGTATTCTCTCTCTCCTTCAGGCAAGCTCCTTGAAGAAGTAGTCTACACTAGTTGTTTTCACTGTCTTGCCTCCTGTTTACTTCTCAACACAATTAACTCGGCTCTTTTCTTCAGCTGGTCACTCACTATAGAGACCTTAATTGTCAAATCTATCTGACACTTCTCTGTTATCTTGACTGCATATGATGCTGATTTCTGTCCCATTTTTTTTAAACTTAACATTTTACTGTATTTCCACATTATCAAAAATTATTTAGAGTGCTTTGCTAAGCTTTTATAATAAAAGTTATACATACTTCTAGGGAATTTGCAAAGTATATAAAGATATATTAAGCTGATAAATAATATCAACCCAAATCCTACCACTCAGTGAGAATCACTGTTAATATTAGTGTGTTTTATTTCCCCATTTTGTATGTATAGATCATATATATACATACATGTATGTATCTCTCATAAATGCATATGTCTCTGATAGCATATGTATGTCATATATACCACATCTATGCATATATGTATTCCTATCATGTATTTGTTGTTGTTTAGTTACCAAGTCATGTCCAAATCTTTGTGATCCCATGAACTATGGCCTGCCAGGCTTCTCTGTCCATGGGATTTCCTAGGCAAGAATACTGGAGTGTGTTGCCATTTCCTTCACCAGGGGATATTC
>NW_011485181.1:8739-9323 GCF_000754665.1 Bison bison bison | reverse complement strand
GGCTACAGTTCATGGGGTTTCTATGAGTCAGACACGACTGAATGACTTCACTTTCACTTTTCACTTTCACGCATTGGGGAAGGGAATGGCAACCCACTCCAGTGTTCTTGCCTGGAGAATTCCAGGGACGGGGGAGCCTGATGGACTGCTGTCTATGGGGATCGCACAGAGTCTGACACGACTGAAGTGACTTAGCAGCAGCAGCAGCATGTCATGTATCATAGTAAATTTTCTTACAAAATGGGAATCATAGTATATATAACATTTTGTGTCATTTAACATTTTCTTAAGTTTTTCTCACATTACTAAAAGTTCTTCATAACTTTTCATCATTACAGAGTCTCTCATATTACATCATAAATTACTCAGTGGTTCTCCTATAATTTTGCTTCCTCATTCTTAAAAAATAAAATTTGAACACCATGTAGGTAAAAGTAACAAATATGCATTTATTAGGTAAAATATGCTTTTACTTTTTTTTTTCCTAGACCTTTTTGGAAGTTGCTGACAGCTCAGGCACAGTGTCCATGATTATGTGGAATACCCTGTGTCCTGAGTGGTACAAAAGTCTGCATGTTGGTTTA
>NW_011485181.1:7168-8639 GCF_000754665.1 Bison bison bison | reverse complement strand
ACCTCTAAACACTTTGGTGATATTTTACTCTCTATTTCCTAAGAACAAGAACATTCTATTACACAGTCACAGGTCACAGTATAGTTATCAAAACTAGGAAATTTAAAGTTGATATAATAATGCTATATAACTTATGATCAGTATTCAAATGTTGCCAATTATTGTAATCTTGAAAGGACTCTTCCTAATTAGTATTGAAATCACAGTATTGATATCTTGGCATCATCCTTAATATTTGGGGAACATTAGAATTAATATATTAAGTGATTGCTTAAGGTGTGGATATGACTTCTTTGAATTTCCATTTTTCAAAATTGTAGGACACATCAGTCAACAGTTTTAAGCACTGTTTTTGGTTTGTCATAGTTTTATACTGGACCTGTATTTCTATGTATTCTGAACTCCCTAGCTGACCTATTAAGGTTAATTACATAAAGAATGTTCAGATAATGTAGCCTTTGTTCACTGTTTACTGAAACATATATTTAGGACAATTTCATATGATTCTGTATTAGTGTCTACCGGCTATTGAAGGTGGACATCAATTTGGCTGGGTGAACAAGATATTAATTAATTTGGTACGACTAGTCCATTATCGCATTACTCTTTATCATAGGAGAAGATAAACTGATTGCTGTTGAGGTTTAATTAAGAAAATGTAGTGAAAGTTGGCAAGAGGAAGCTAATTCTAAACGTGTATTATTGTGTCTGCCAATTTATAAATTCTTTCCAACAACCATGCATCTCCAAGTGACAAAATTGCTTTTTAGTAAAAATTGAGACATTCTTTGTCAATAGCAGATAAGGTAAGTGACTTTGTTGATGTCATATAATTGATCACTGGCATAGTGAAAATTGAAACCTAGTTCTCCTGATACCTAACCTAATGTTCTTTTTACTAAATACAGTGTTTTCTGATATAAAGAAAATTAACTTCAATCACAGTTTCTATGTGGCTGTGGACAAATCTAGAAATGAGTCTGTACTAATAGCTGCTTCTAAACCTTAAAAACATATGGAAAGTGGGCAATAGACAGCATGTGGTCAGTAGATAAATAGTTATTAAAACATAGCAGTGAAAGTGAATTGAGCTCTATGCTACCTCTGCTACACAGAATTATAGGGCCAGATTTTGATAATATAAACTCTCTTTTTAGGATATGCTGCTGCTGCTGCTAAGTCGCTTCAGTCGTGTCCAACTCTGTGCGACCCCATAGACGGCAGCCCACTAGGCGAAGCTATTTATACTTTTAAGTGAATAATTACAAATACAGAAATCATTTTTAAAATGAGAGCCTTAATGAGAATATGTTTAAAATGCACCGTTTAGTCTTTAGAACAGTTTTACTTATCAGTGTTAGCATCAGTCTCTGTTATCCCACACCTTTTTAATAAGTAACAGGACTTTTTCCCTCTTCATCAAGGGTCAGTGAGCTATTTCTATAAATAGCTGAATAGTAAATATTATAGG
>NW_011485181.1:3904-5977 GCF_000754665.1 Bison bison bison | reverse complement strand
AAAAAAAAAGTTCTGTGAACTGTGGTAGGCACAGGAAACACAAAGATAAGTAATATAGAATTCTACCCTTAGAATTAATCTAGCACATAGATAGAGAACCTGTGGACACAGCGGGGGAAGGAGAGGGTAGGACGAATTAAGAGAGTAGCATTGAAACATATACATTACTCTGTGTAAAAAAGATAGCTAGTGGGAAGCTGCTGTATAGTACAGGGAGCGCAACTAGGTCCTCTGTGATGACCTAAGGAGTGGTTAAGAGGCTCAGGAAGGAGGGGATATATGTATATTTATAGATGATTCATGTTGTCGTACAGCAGAAACCAACACAACAATTATCCTCCAATTTAAAAAAATAATTAGTCTAGCAGGGTAACAGATATGTAAGATGAACAAATTACATTAACATGAAAGACTGCTGACAGTAAACGGTAAGAAAAAAGGATGAATGGAAGGGGAGAGGAAATGAACAGAAATGTAGTTGAGGAAAGAGTGAATGGTCTGGACAGTAGGAGAATGGGTTGAATTGGAGAAAACGTAAGTAAGGGTTAGGAATAAGAACAGTGTAGTTTAAATGTTATGAGAGAACACATGAGAAAGAGTACGCAACGAGGGTCAGTTTGGTCAGTACAGAAATAAGGATCTGTGATACTATCACTGCCTTCTAGGTGTTGATGTTGGAACACACACCGTTGGGGTAATTTAGCTTGGTTTATTTTTTCATGCTTACACATAATAGTTGTAAGTTATAGAAAATAATGTAATTTTAAAGAAACTAAATAAATGGAAGCTTGTGAAGATGAAAATTCTGTTGTAAAAAAAAGGACATATTTGCTGGCAATGTATGATTTTTGTATATTGACTTTTTGTTTATTGTTCTGTCCTATCTTATACAAAATAGTGTTCAGTTGACATACACAAATGATAAACCTTTTAAAGTCTTGAGATTTTCAG
This sequence comes from Bison bison bison, assembly GCF_000754665.1. Lineage (NCBI taxonomy): Eukaryota > Metazoa > Chordata > Mammalia > Artiodactyla > Bovidae > Bison > Bison bison. The sequence continues at coordinate 5,026 of NW_011485181.1, read as the reverse complement.
ACTGTATTACATAATACATATTGAGGTAATAACCTTAGGTGTTTTGGGTTTGGAGTGAAGGAAGTTTTTAATTCATTTGAAATCCTAGCATTTTAGAGCTGGGAGGGACCTTGAGTATAACTGAATAACTATGGCTATGAAAGTGCTTTGTAAAATGCAAACTATTTTCTAGGTACAAGGTAATACCATGTAATACAAACTTTGTTCACTCATATATGAAGAGGTAAAAGAGAATTTTGTAGTCACATGTTTGGTAATAGGCAAAATGAGAAAGCAGTCATCTTCATTCTGGTTTAATCTTTGTTTGCTACATAGCAAATCCTTAGAAAAACATTGACATTAAGAAATAAGAAACCCAGATAGTTCTATAACTATTAAAGTGAATCAGAGGTTTAAAATAATCACACACACACCCACCACTCACTCACCAGGCAGGTATCATTGTATAAGCAAATTCTAGCAAACATCGAAGGAATGTATCATTAGAGAATAAAGTAAGAAGGTATACTCTCTGACTTATTCTTTGCTACCAATATAACCTTGATAATTAAAACCAAATAAGAATTTTATGAATGTGGAAAACTAAAGGCTATCTTCAGCTATGAACATATATACAGATATACAAAATTGAAGGTTAGCAAACTGAATTGTTATATGTAAAAAAAAAAATGATTACACATTGTGACTAAGCTGTATTGTTTTCCAGCAATGCAAAGTTGATTTTACTTACAAAAATAGACAAGTGTCACTGCCACATTAATAGATTAAAGAAGGTTGTCCTAGCAGAGCCATAAAAGTCATTTGCTAAAATTTTACACACATTCATAAATTTTAAAAAGAAAATACCAAGAAAAGGAACTTTCCATAACTGATAAAGGATGTTTGCAAAACCAAATGAAAACAAACACAACTCTTAAGGGGAAAATTTAGAAACACTCCAAAATTTTTTTTGGGGGGGGCATGCCTTGTGTCATACCAGATCTTAGTTCCCCAACCAGGGATTGAACCTGAGCCTCCTGTAGCAGAAGGGCAGAATCTTAATGACTGGACTACTAAGGAAGTCCTGAAACACTCCTTTGTAAAATGGGGACCATTGATGGTCTCTTATTACTATTTCTGTTT
>NW_011485181.1:3086-3804 GCF_000754665.1 Bison bison bison | reverse complement strand
CGCACAGAGTCGGACACGACTGAAGCGACTTAGCAGTAGCAGTATTTTGTATATTACATCCCCTTGGCTTACTTGTTTTATTATATAACTGCAAGTTTGTACCTCTTAATTCCCATCACCTATTTCATCCCCCAACCCCTGGCAACAGCTGATTTATTCTGTGTATCTGTGAATCTGTTTTTGTTTTGTATGTTGAATTTATTTTAAGATTCCACACATACGTGAGACCATATGGTATTTATATTTCTTTATCTAGCTTATTTCACGTAGCATAATATCCTCTAGATCCATCCATGTTTCAAGTAGCAAGATTTCATTATTTTTGATGGCTGAGTAATATTCCACTGTGTGTGTGTGTGTGTGTGTGTTTGTCACACACACCACATCTTGTTTATCCATTAGTCTGTCATTGGACATTTAGGTTGCTTCCATGTCTTGACTACTGTAAATGACACTTCAGTGAACACTGATGTGCATATACCTTTTTGAATTAGTGTTTTTGTTTTTTCAGGTAAATAGCCAGAAGTAAAATTGCTGGGTCATATGGTAGTTCTGTTTTTAACTTTTTGAGAAACCTCTATACTGTTGTCTGTAGGGGCTGCATCAATTTACAATCCCAACAGTGCACAAAGGTACCCTTTCCTTTACATACCTGCCAACATGTGTTATTTGTTGTCTTTTATGATGATAGCCATTCTAACAGGTGTGTGGTGGTATC
>NW_011485181.1:2498-2986 GCF_000754665.1 Bison bison bison | reverse complement strand
TTTAAAACATTTTGGGTTTTATTTTTGTATATGGTGTGAGAAAGTAGTCCAGTTTGATTCTTTTGCATAGAGCTGTCCAATATTCCCAATGTCATTTATTGAAGAGGCTGTTTTTCCCCATTCTTGCCTCCTTTGTCATGGATTAATTGACCATATAAGCATGGATCACAAGGGCTATATGCTTAGGGGTGCCTCCTATGCCGGTTGTGTGAGCCTTCCTATTGTGAATGACTACTGTGGACATGCTGGTAGGCAGGGCACCCCTGGCCTAGTTGGCTGCCAGACCCTACCTTGTGTGGAGGCTGCTAGCCACTGGAAGGTGGGAGCCAGTCCCTGGGCAAGGGATGGGATTGTCGAGTGGGTCCATGGCTAGTGCCAGCCTGCTGGTGGGTGGGCCTGGGTTACTGCAGGAATAGCTGCTTGGAGAAGGAAATGGCAACCCACTCCAGTGTTCTTGCCTGGAGAATCCCAGGGATGGGGGAACCTGG
>NW_011485181.1:0-671 GCF_000754665.1 Bison bison bison | reverse complement strand
CTCCCTGTAGACAGGGCACCCAGTTTGTAAGGCACTGCTTTGCACAAATGTCACAGGCTTAGTGGGACTTGGAAGTCACATTTGGGGCATTCTTGCCATTTGGTTTTTTGAATTTCTGGGCATCTCTTTGCCATTTGCTTTTTTGGGGTAACTTCCTGCAGGCGTGATTTGGTTTGGTTTGTTTGCTTTGAGTGCACAGATATTTTGTACTAATTGCTTCCTTTAAGGTTCCATCTCCAAGTCCCCTAGGAAAAATCCTAAGTGATTGGTAGACCTATCATTATGATCCAATGAGGAGAAAACAGAAACTTGATGAAACTTTAACAAAGGCTTTCTAGGGGGAAACTTGGATTTCTGTCTTTGAGATGTAAATGTTCTATCTTATCTTCCTAGGACATTCTGTGTTTGTGTGTTGGTATGTATGTATGTATGTATGTATGTGTTTTGAAAACTCTGACCTTTTGGATAAAGGTCACAGGTCTAATGGAACTGGGAAGCCATGTTAATGTGACTTTCCAGCTTGTTAGGTTTTGGTTTATTCTGGTTACTTTGGTAATGCACAGACATCTGGTACTAACTGCTTCCTGTAAGGCTTCCTCTACGTTTTCTTGTTTCTTTCTCCTCAAATCCCTGCGAACAGGCTAGTGGCTATGGGAGCAAATGGGGGACTC
>NW_011485180.1:19808-21427 GCF_000754665.1 Bison bison bison | reverse complement strand
ATTTGTAATTGCATTTTAAAACTTTCAGGAAATTTAATTAATCACATTGACAATCAATATTTAGATGGTCAATTAAAAATTAGTTTTAAAAAAGTTTTTAAAAGTTTTATTAACTATTTGAATTTAATAGTAGCAAATAGGAATAGAGAATTTTTGAAAGATTTTATTATTTTAACATTATTTTTATTAGCTTCACACTCTTATCAGATTGACTTTTCAAGCTCCTGGAGACATCTTCACTGTTTTCATATGAACCAAAATAATAGAGTTCAACTTTGGACATTTTATGTTTCAAGTAGTTGAACTAGTCCATATAGCAAACTGTAGAAGACTGTTGAAATAAATCATTGTTAATCTGGTCACCAACTTATATCTGCTACATCTTACTGAGTTTCAGTTTCCTTATTTATAAAATGAGGATAATAAAAAATCTTACCTAAACAAGTTATTGAAGTTATTGAGACTATCAAATGACATAATGTGTATCATTAATTACTATATAATGTACACCAAGACCTAGTTTTACTTTTTGACACATAATAAGTTCTGTAAGTGTAAACTTTTATTTGTGTTATTTTTAAGAAGAATATGGTTCTTAAACATGGATATATCATACAGAAATATTGAAAAATAAACGAGATTTATTTTAGTGACTATGCATGGAATGATTACTTAAATTAGCAGTCTTGAGATTAGATTTTAATTATTAGTTTGGGAGCTGCAATCTGAGCTTAAAAATCTCAGTCCAATGAAACTTTGAGCCTTACTTAATTTTAAAGCTTTGAGAGTCCTGAACTCAAAAGCACCTGAGGAAGCAAGTGTGTTAGTTGCTCAGTCATGTTTGACTTTTTGTGACTCCATGGAATACAGCCTGCCAGGCTCCTCTGTTCATGGAATCCTCTAGGCAAGAATACCAGAGTGGGTAGCCATTCCCTCCTCCAGTGGAATCTTCTTGACCCAGAGATTAAACCCGGGTCTCCTGCACTGCAGGCAGATTCTTTACCATCTGAGTCACTAGGTAACACCTCTTTATTTGGAATATTTTTTCAAAGTGTTCTGAGATACTTTGAAAGCAAATAATAGTCCCTTGTTCATTGCCACTTACTGCTTGTTTTCCTCTCCAAGGGTTCGACTTCAAGTGTTTAGGCAGGGAAAGGAAACTTTCTATAAGGTAAAACAGACCATAAATAACAGCTCTGTCAAGATAACTACATCTCAAGATGAGTTTCACACAGTTTCCTGTAAAGCTCTTCTTAATGCAAAGGATTTTAATAATGATTAAGTGATTTGTGAAGAATATAAAGGATCTTAAGTACAATACGTGTTTCACACCATGTTAGCTGTTTGTTTGTTTGTTTGTTTTATCCTCAAGAGAACAACTCATACCCACATATATTGAACATATACTGTAGCCATGTCAGTATAAAACACTGATTTCACATATTTTGGTAACATACTCTTTGCTCCAAAGATATAAGAAATGATAAATAAAAATATATGTAAAATGTCATGTATGAAACGAGATGCCAGTCCAGGTTTGATGCACGATACTGGATGCTTGGGACTAGTGCACTGGGACGACCCAGAGGGATGATATGGGGAGGGAGGAGGGAGGAGGG
>NW_011485180.1:18590-19708 GCF_000754665.1 Bison bison bison | reverse complement strand
TGTTTTTTTTTTTTTTCATTTTAAGAATATGTCTATTTTTAAAGTATAGATATGTACTTGTTTCTGTTGGAGGGTAGATAGGAAAGAATACATGAGAAACAATGAGTAAGCCATATGTTGTTCTAGGAAAACAGGTACATATCAATGGCTATTGTGTTTGTATGCTGCCTGGGCTGGTTTTCAAACCATGCACCCTGATCCTGGGGCTGTGTAAATCTATAGGAAGTACCTCTTCCTAATTCATACAGAAGAGTCATCCAGTCACCATGTGGCCACAAAGTACATCCTGTCAGAAACAGCAACTTTTTAGAAAAATAATTCACACATAGGCAAGCAGTTACGCATAGTAAGAACTGGTAAAACAGATTAGCCCTAATGGTCAAACATAATAATACGTCCAATAGGGTATTGCAAGATGATTAATGATATAATGTAAATAAGAGAACTATCTAGGAAGACTCAATCCCTCATCTCCTAAGAGATGGGTCCACTAAAAAGCCTTACTAATTATAACAAAATACAAATAAAAAATATAAGCCTTAATAGTAGTAACAACCCAGATACAAACAGCAAAAAAGACAGAATAATGGGTACTTCCAACATGCAGACATTACAGAATGCTTCATTTTGTTAAAGACAAGTCATCCCCTAAAATAACTCTACATGACAGAGGTGTAGTGTGAAATATCAAATAAAACATCATTCTTAAGAGGATCTTAGCCAATGCCACATGGTTAAAATTGCCTTTAACTATTCAATCATGTCCCATAATTTCCCCAAAGAATCAAGTAGTTGATAACACATATTCTGTTACCTCAGCTTGTCTGAGATGGTATTTCTCTTTTCCTCTCAGTTCAGTAAGATTATTGAAATCCTAGGAAAATGTAAAAGAGTGAAATTCTAAGAAAATATCAAAATGATCATAACAACCTAAAAAAGGAAAAATGTAAGGGCAGCAATAAAGAGGAAACAAATTAAACCCACGGTGTTCATATTTTAGAATAGGCTTAAATGTAAGATCACGAATATATCTGTAACCATTGTATACATGTAGGTTTAAAATGCTATTCAAACTGAAGTGTTTAAAAAAAACAGTGATAAATTTGTAATTGCATTTT
>NW_011485180.1:15147-16569 GCF_000754665.1 Bison bison bison | reverse complement strand
CAAGAACAACTAAGATATATTAAAGAAAATACAGTGAAGAGATCTGCCCTACCAAACATTAAGACTTCTTACAAAAGCTATAATAAATTAAGACTGTGTTATCAAAACAGGGAAGACAAAAAGGCCAATTAACAGAATAGACTCCAGAAACAAAATCCACCATCATTACACTCTAATCCTCTTTTGTTTTTATCCTTAGCTTTTATCATTCTTTAACGTGCTATATAATTATATTATTTATTTGTTGACTGTCTGTCTCTGTCCCTTAAATTATAAGGTCAGTGAAGAGCAAGATTTTTGTCTGTGTTTGTCTGTTTACAATGAAGAGTGCTTAGAAGAGGATCTGGCTCAAAGCAGATGATCAATAAGTACTGGCTGAATTAATAAATAAAAAACTAAATGTGAAAATCAAAATTAGATTTTTTAAAGAAGAAAATCCAGGGGAATAAATATGTTTATGTCAGTGAAATAGGTAAGAATTCCGTGGAAATACACACAAATTACATTAAAAATTAAAATGAGTACACACACACACGTACCACATACCAATATGAACAATGGTTAAAAACGAGCCACAACAGGATGGAGGAAGATTTATGAGGCACACAAACAAGATCATATAAGGAACTCTGACATATCAATAGGAAAAAACCAAACAATCCAGTACAATAGGCAAAGGATATGAAAAGTCCCATTCACAGAAAATAAAATCTGAAGGGTTAATAAATACACAAGAGATGCTCAACCTCACTTGTAATCAGAGAAATGAAAACTAAAACAAAAATAAGATGTTACATGCTGTCAGATTAATAGTATCTAGTAAATTCGAAGATAAAATTTATTCCCTGAGAAATCTACTTTTAGGTATACATTATAGAAAAAGTCTTGGACATGTGCACACTGAGAAATACATAAAAGAAACAGCACTATATGAAATAGTAAAACAAACAAAAAATAGGTTACAACCTAAATGTCCACAGTAGTTTGAAAAAGAATATATAAATTTGGGTATAATCATCATAATGGATTATTCTAATATTAGAATAATGAACCAAAGTTACACATAACAATATTAATTTTGACTAAAAAGTTGCAAATGAATATATACTGTATGCCATAATTTAAATGAAATTTTAAAAACTACAACACAACACTATTTTAAGTATCTAGATACAAAAACATATAAAGAAGGTCAAAACTATGCAAATGGGGAAAAGAAAAGGATTAAGGAGAAGTATATAGGGAGCTTCAACCATGTCTGTAAGGTGGGAAAAATAAATCAATTATGAGATACAAATTATGCCCATTATTTCTGCAAATGTTAAAAAATAATATGAAACTTTGACAAGAAAAGTTTATCCACTACTTGTGGGAAGGTAAGTTGAAACAGCTGTTTTATAGCCTCCAATTAAAATAAATAAA
>NW_011485180.1:13594-15047 GCF_000754665.1 Bison bison bison | reverse complement strand
TGAAAGTGAAGTCGCTCAGTCGTGTCCGACTTTAGCGACCCCATGGACTGCAGCCTACCAGGCTCCTCTGTCCATGGGATATTCCAGGCAAGAGTACTGGAGTGGGGTGCCATTGCCTTCTCTGAACCTACTTCTAGACACTCTAGACACAGTGAATACAACCTCATAACATCAAGAATAAAGTGTCAGGAAAGGTGGGTGTTTGATACAATGACAGTGTTGCTAAGTTGGGTGCTGGTGGTAGTGTGCTGGCCCTGAGAATCTCTGAGAAGCCACTAGTACCGTCTGCCCTTATCATCTGAAATAATCTTCTCTCATTATTTCCAAGATTATTTCAAATACAATATGCCACTGAGACACTTAAGTTTTGTTCCATAGCCACTGGGATAGAGATTTCAGAGGGGTCTGTGTGTGTGGGTGTGGGTGTGGCTGTGTGTGTGCCTAGCTATATAGAGGGAAATTACCTCCTACTGCTCTTCAGGTGTAAGAAAGTTGTAGATACTGATGCCCAAACAAACTCTGTTGGGAGTAGGCTAATTGCAGAAGCTAAGACTGATTAATAAAGCCAGGACGGAGACACAGAATCACTGGGTTCACTTACAAAAAGACAATGACACTGGACAATATACTCCAGTTTGAGTCAAACCTGGATGTGCACTTTGGAGAATAAGATGCAGATCCAGATGCCATGTTTCATTCCTTTGTTTCATATAGACTCTTTGGGACAGCTGAACAATTGGCTCTGCCCCAAAGGGTGCTGAGAGGTTCTTGCAGGAAATTTATCACAATGTACTGAAACCTCAGAGTTTTTTTTTCCTGAGAAGTGATTTACACAGATTAAAATGCATAGAACATATATATTCAATATGATCAATTTTGACAGTTGTATACACCACCCCAAAAAAGATGTAGAACATTTCTATCCCTCCAGAGGGCTTTCTCATCCCATTTCCAAGCAATCTTCACTTACCTTTGCAACTACTTTCTGTTTTCCATCACCACAGATTAACTGTGCCTCTATTTGTACTTTACATTAAAATGAATTACACAATCATCATAATAAATAATAATAAAGCAACAATCTTAAGAACCACTAGAGGGGAAACATGCTTCCTTCCAAAGAAAGATAAACTAGTCTGGGGGAAAACAACAATAGATGTTAGAAATATTTACACATGAAGTAAAACTGTCAACCTGGATCTTTGTACCTAACTAATACCTCATAAGGGCAAAATAAAGGCACTTTCAGTCTTTAGTTAGAGTTAAGCACCTACATACTGTCATTACATACACAGGAAAACTATGTATCTTATAAATAAGATAAATGAAGCCAGAGAGAAATTATAGAGAAAAAGAATCAATGATAAGCAAAGCAACTGATAAACTATGTCTAATGTGACTATAAAATTACCATAACTGACTTTTTGTTTAAAATGGCAAAGTAAAACTGTCC
>NW_011485180.1:10526-11793 GCF_000754665.1 Bison bison bison | reverse complement strand
CATGCAGCCAAAACTTGAAAAGTTAGCAAGACGACCTCAGATTTCACATTGCTACCAATCCTAAAGAAGGTACTTCCTGTCAAGTTTTGTTGTAAAATCAAAGAAGGAAGTTCACAATTACCTGAAAAGTCTATTAAAATACTCTTTCCTTAAAAAAAAAAAAAAAAGAGAAAATACTCCCGTTAAATAGCTAAAGTAATAACATAAAATTCCACATGAGAATAATTTCTGTTAAAGTTACAACGAAGACATATAAGTGCTGTTTAACATCAACGAATTAACAATAAGCTCCTGTAATAATAATATTATTATTATCCTGTAATTATTATTATCCTGTAATAATATTATTACCTCCTGTAATAATAGGCATAATGAGATGATGAGGGTAAACAACTTATGTAAGTGAGGGTTGTCCAGATGTACGTGGGGGACATTTTAAGACCAAGTTTGTATAAGTGAGGATTGTCTTAGAGAGTAAGCCTCCTATTCTGGGCAGGGTACTATTATTCTTGGTTGACATACTAACCATGAAATTTCCTTGCAGGGCTTTCTTCAGCCCAAGACCACAGCATGTTTATGAATGTAGACTTATCCCTTATGGAATTGGTCCACTTAATATAACTTTTAGTTCTAAAGCTCCTAGATTTAATTTGATCCTGAGGCTCCTCATCAAGACCCTTTTAGGACAGAGACATATCTAGCTGTCCATTAACCTCAGATAACTGGTGCCCCCAAAGAGGGGTTGCTCACATCCTGAAGAAATTACCCTCTCTCTGGGAGCAGAGCCACCTACATTCCCTCTGTGAATGTTGTTTACACTCAGTCACTGAGTGTAACCCTCCTTTTACAGTGGGGAATGCAATTACACTCCAGGGAAGAGAGTTCTGGTCTTACTCTAATCCCAGCCCTCCACCACTTGACCCTCAATCCCCCCTGGTCATGTAAGAAGAAGAAAGAGTTGAACAGCAGAATCTGGAGGTCACCTTCACATGGTCAAATAAAGATAAAAGGCCTGGGCTGAAAATCATCCCACAACAGGGCATGGCATCCAGCTGAGGGAGCACAGGTGGAGGTGAGGCAGGCAGGCAAGACTTTTGTTCCAACACATTTAGTATTCTTGATATTGGCAAACAAACAGACAAAACAGGAACCAGCTTCTGGGCTTATTCTGAAAAAAAAAAATATGTAAACTGGTTTATGAGATGGCAACCTTGATGAGGCAGAAAAGGACTCTGTTGTTTTATCTGAATAGTCTTTAAGTATTTTG
>NW_011485180.1:9673-10426 GCF_000754665.1 Bison bison bison | reverse complement strand
GGAGGAGGGAGGAAGGTTCAGGATGGGGAACACATGTATACCTGTGGCAGATTCATTTTGATATATGGCTAAACCAATACAATATTGTAAAGTTAAAAAATAAAATAAGAAAAAAAAATTAAAAAATGCTATTTTGTCAGTGTTTGTTAAAATTTACAATCTATCTTAAGATTAAACAATTTTTACTTTTACATGTGTACTCTAGAAAATACTTGTGTACTTGGAGGCACATATAAGAGAGTGCTCCACATAATACTATTTGGAATGCTGAAAAATAACTAAATGTTCACTAATACAGAAATATGTGAATTAAATATGGTAAAAACTACACAAAGGAATACTATGCAGCTTTTACAAAGAATAAGTTATCTTAAGAAGACTGTATTCAATCCAGAATTGTTTGCTGAAATTAAAAAAAAAAAACAAGTTGTAGAAGGTTATGGTAAGCTACGGTAACCAGAGCACCGCCTATAGTGAGGAGAGGATGCAGGTATAAGTAGTGATGACAAAACGCGTACCTGCATGGATGAGGACCCTGATGTGGCAGAGCTGATCAGAAGACTGCCTTGGAAGAGAAGAGAAATACCTACTACTATTGTGGCACTAGCTTGAAAATCTGCCAATGAAAAAAATGAATATGCTCATAAAGCGACAAGCTTGCAAGGCGAAGCCCTCCAAGTGTTTTCCTGTAGGATGAAGAGTCTGAAGAGTCTGACGTGACCAAACTGACCAAAGAAAAGAGATGTGAGCGGG
>NW_011485180.1:8569-9573 GCF_000754665.1 Bison bison bison | reverse complement strand
GGGGGGTAACCGGGAACCCTGCCAATAGAAATGAGACAGCCCCCAGAGAGAGCAGGCTACCTATAAGCCCGCTTGTATGATGAAAAGGACCCTTATGTGCAGAAGGCTGTCCGTAGATTGCCTATAAAGAAGAGAAAAACCCTTACTGTAGGCAGGCATAATGAGAAACCTCCTGACAGAAAAGCAAGACCCTACTTTGACAAAGCTGAGCATAGGATTGCCTTTGTGATATGAGAGGTCCTAGTGTGTACTGAAGTAAATAGAGAACTGTTTGTAGGGAAGGATCCTGTCGCAGTCAGAGGTAAACCAATGGAGAAGAGAAGAATTTTTGTATGATTGTAACTGCTCAGATACCTGCTCACACAGAAAGGAAGACCCTGGTTTGGGAAGGTATGACTAGAAGCATTCTGATAAGAATAGAATGATCCTTGGCATGGGTAGGGCTAACGAGAAGCTGCCTATTAAAGACTTCATGCAGATGAGGCTGTCCAAAGACTTGCCTGTAATGATGAGAAGGACACTTGTGTTTGGAACTGGTCAGGGTGCTTGCCTATACTGATAACAAGGATTCTAAATTAGCTGAAGTATTTGGGATATGTTTGAAAAAAAAGTGAGGAAACCCCTATGCAGTAGGATACAAAAAAAACCTGACTGTTAAAGAGAATCAAAAATGGTCATGGGAATGTAGCACCTTACAGATAGAGAGTTACATGTTTTTCTAGGGACTGTTTGTTAAATAATAATGGAGTAGCAGTCTGTATCTGAATCTATGGAAAGAGCAGCTTTGGAGTGAGTAACCCCGAGGTCTAGTCAGGGAGTTTCCTTCAGGTATACCAAGAAGGAGAGAAGAGAGTCTATCGGGTGAGAGACCTAGTTAAGGAGTGTAAGTCTATGTGTGACTGGGATAGGCATAGAAAGGTGCAGAACAGAAGTGGTGCTCCTGACAGAATGAATGACTAGAGTTTAAGAGAAAATACTCCTGCGACTTCCCTGGTAGTCCAGTA
>NW_011485180.1:5618-6298 GCF_000754665.1 Bison bison bison | reverse complement strand
GTCTGGATAGAATTTCCAAATCATCAAGTCTGGTTCCTTGAGACTGAACTGGTGTCCCCTCAATTTATCTTTTCCTCTATCATTTCACTCTAAGCAGCAAGAAGAAAACAAGACACTCCTTGAATAATTTCTTTGGAAATGTCCTCCACTAATTTCAATTTCCACATAACTACATGACATGATTCAACTAAGCTCTCTGCTAATGTAAAACAAGAATCACTGAGCAAAAATGATATAAATTGGACAGAATGCATTTCCTTTAAGAATCAGGAACAAGACAAGAATGCCCTATTTCACCACTTCTGTTCAATGTAGTGCTGGATATTCCAGCCAGAGAAATTAGACAAGAAAATAAGTTAAAAGAAAATCAAATTGTAAAGGAAGAAGTGAAATAATCTTTGTTTGCAGATGACATGATTTTATATGTAGAAAATCCTAAAGATTTCACAAAAATGTAGAGCTAATAACAAAGTTATAGGATATAAAATCTGCATTCAAAAATTAGCAAGTAAGAAAAAAATTCCATCTACAGTAGAACTAAAGAGCAAAAAACTAAAAATAAACCTAACCAAGGAAGTGAAAGACATGTGCAGAGTAAACAACAACAACAAAATTGCTAAAAGACATTAAAGAAAACATCAAATCATGGAAATACATCTCTTATTCATGGATTGGAAGAT
>NW_011485180.1:4590-5518 GCF_000754665.1 Bison bison bison | reverse complement strand
TAATTTCATGGCTGCAGTCACCATCCACAGTGATTTTGGAGCCCAAGAAAATAAAATCTGCCACTGTTTACATTTTTCCACCATCTATTTGCCATTAAATGATGGGACCAGATGCCATGATTTTAGTTTTTTGAATGTTGAGTTTTATTCCAGCTTTTCCACTCTCCTGTTTTACCCTCATAAAGAGGCTCTTTAGTTCCTCCTCATTTTCTGCCGTTAGAGTGATATCATCTGCCTATCTGAGGTTGATGATATTTCTCCCAGCAATCTTGATTCAAGCTTGTGATTCATCCAGCCCAGAATTTTACATGATGAACACTGTATAGAAGTTAAATAAGCAGGGTGAAAATATATACCCTTGACATATTCCTTTCCCAATTTTGAACCAGTCTGTTGTTTCATGTGTGGTTCTAATTGTTGCTTCTTGACCTGCATGCAGGTTTCTCAGGAGGCAGGTAAGGTGGTCTGGTATTCCCATTTCTTTAAGGATTTTCCAGTTTATTTTGATCCACACAGTCAAAGGCTTTCATGTAGTCAATGAAGCAGAAATTTTCCTGAAATTCCCTTGTGGACATCTCTGGGGGACCATTATTCAAGCCTAATAGAGATGGCATCCTGGCCTCCAAAGATTCACATCTATCCCAAATGCAAAATACATTAATCACATACCAAGGTTCCCATGTCTCAAAAGCATCAACTCAAGTGCAAAATTTAGCATCCAAATCTCAATAGCTCAAGGGTCTCAAGTCTCATCATTTAAATCATCTAAATTTGGTACAATTGAGGCTCTGAATTTTATCAATCCTTGGACAGAATTTATCTCCATCATAGACTTATGAAACTGGAAAAGAAGTTGTCTGATTCCAAAATACAATGCTGGAAGGGACATAGGACAGTAGTTAAAGACATTCCCATTTAAAATTGAAGA
>NW_011485180.1:0-865 GCF_000754665.1 Bison bison bison | reverse complement strand
GCTCTGGAACAACCCAGAAGGATGGGGTGGGAAGGGAGGTGGGAGGGGTGTTCAGGATGGGGGGACACATGTACACTAATGGCTGATTCATGTCGATGTATGGCAAAAGCCACCACAATACTGCAAAGTAATTAGACTTCAATTAAAATAAATAAATTAATTTAAAAAGAAAAAATCATTTTAAAAGTCTCTTTCTTCATTTAATGTTCTCAGCTCCTTTTCTGAAAAGCATTTGACCATATATTAATATATAAGGGTTTATTTCTGGTTCTCTGTTGTATTCCAGCTTGGTGTGTCTTTATGTCAGTACTGCACTCCTTTTATTATTATAGTTTTGTAGTAAATTTTATAACCAGGCAGTATGAGTACTCCAATTTTTTTTCAATATTTTTTTTTGAGAAGTTTAGATTTTCTTGCTTTTTTATATGAAATTTAGGATGGATGTTTATATTTCTGCAAATGTCATTGGTATTTTGACAGGGATTGCATTAAATCTGAAGACTGCTTTGATTAGTATGGAGTAGATAATAATATTGTCTTTCAATATGAACTTCACCAAAGTTCTGTTTCTCTGGAGGACACTAAGACAGATGCATTACATTGTTCGATTTTCATATGTTAAACCACTCTTGCATTCCATGGATAAATCTCACTTGGTCATGGTATATAATCCTTTGGCTATGTGGCTGAATTCAGTTTGCTTGTATTTTTAAGGGTATTTGCTCAATATTCATAAGAAATATTGATCGGTAGTTTTCTTTCTTGCACTATCTGACTTTAGTATTGGAGTAATGCTGGTCTCATAGAATGGGTTAGGAAGTGTGCTCTCCTCTTCAGTTTTATGGAAGAGTTTGAGAAGGATTAC
>NW_011485179.1:15734-16570 GCF_000754665.1 Bison bison bison | reverse complement strand
ATGACATGATGTGTGTGTGTATAGCATGCACAGGATATATATGGTATCATGTGTATGATTTTTTCTCTGTATGCATTTTGTCTTTTCATTCTCTTCAATACTGTCTTTATCAGAGTGGGATTTTTAACTTTGATAATGTTCCAAACGTCAAATTTTTTTTCTTTTATGGATTGTTCATTTGGTGTCATATGTAAGACAACTTTCCCTAATCCAAGGTCATGATGGAGCCCTTATAAGTTTTTTTCTAGAAATTTTATAGTTTTAGGTTTTACATTTAGGTCTATGATCCACTTTGAATTAATTTTTATATGATATGAAATACAGGTTGAAGTTCTTTTTTGTTTTTGCATATGATATCCAATTATTCCAGCTTCATTTGTTGAAAAGATAATTCTTTCTCCACTGAATTGTTTTTGTACCCATGTGTGTGTGGGTCTGATTTTGGCAAGTGAAAGGACCTTGGTCCTTGTCTTATTTGAAGAAAGAATTCAGCAAGGAGACAAAGATTGAAAAGCAGACACAAGGTTTATTAGAAACACAGTAGATGTGGGAGAGCACACAAAGAAACAGTTTATTTAGGGCAGAGGCGAAAGTTACACACTTAGAGAAGAAGAGTGTGAGTTTCCTTGGGAGCAAGGAGCATATTATGGGGGCAGTTTAGGTTGTTAATATAGGGGTAATCTTCTAGAATTTAGATTAGGATGACTCCTCTTTTCCTTCCCCTAGGATTATGTCATCTATAATTCTTTATTTGGATTTATACCAGGCCCCATTTTGAATCTTTGCCATGAGCACCTAAGTGAAACCCATGGTGAGGAGTGTGTGTCAAATCTGCA
>NW_011485179.1:11151-12125 GCF_000754665.1 Bison bison bison | reverse complement strand
AGTGAGCCTTCATACTTTGTATCTTTTAAGTAGTTTTTCAATTTCATCCAAGTTGTTGAATATAATGAAATAAAATTATTATTATCTTTTTAATATCTGTAGAATATCTAGTGATATCTCCTCTTTCAGTGTGAATACTGGTAATTGTGCCTTCTCTCTCTTTTTTCTTAAACAGTTTGGCTGGAGTTTAATCAATTTTATTGATATATTCAAGGAATTATGTTTTGGTTTCATTGATTTTTTTTCTATCATTTTTCTGTTTGCTTAATTTCCTTTCTGAGAGAGAGATATATATATATATATAAAAATATATATATAATATATCTCCTCTAAAATATATATATACCTAAAACTCACAAGCCATGTGGCACAGTCAAATATATATATGTGGGTTGTGGATTTTAGTTCCTGGACCAGGGATGGAACCCAAGTCCCCAGTACTGAGAGTGTGGAGTCCACTGGATTCCCAGGGAATTCTCCCTCTCTGATATTTATTATTTAGTTTTTTCTGCTTAATTTTGACTTAATTTGTTCTTTTTTTCCAGTTGTTTACAGTAGACACTAGCATGACTGATTTAAGACCTTTCTTTCTTCT
The DNA here is from genome assembly GCF_000754665.1 of Bison bison bison. Taxonomy (NCBI): domain Eukaryota; kingdom Metazoa; phylum Chordata; class Mammalia; order Artiodactyla; family Bovidae; genus Bison; species Bison bison. The sequence goes on along the minus strand of NW_011485179.1, from coordinate 11,530 downwards.
CTAATATTGGTGTTTAGTGCTATAAGCTTCCTCTAATTACTGCTGAATTGACATCTCACAGATTTTGATGTGTTGTGCTTTAATTTTTATTCAGTTCAAAATACTTTCTACTTTCTCTTTTAATTTCTCCTTTGACCTATGGGTTATCCAGATGTGTGTTATTCAGTTTCCAAAATTTTAGGGATTTTCCAGAGATTATTTCATTATTGATTTTAAAGGAAATTCCACTGCGGTCAGTGGACATACTTTTTACGACTTGAGTCATTTAAAATTTATTGCTTGTTTTATGGCCCAGACTATGGTCTATCTTAGTAAATATTCCATGTACAACCAAAAAGAATGTGTATTTTGCTAAATTAGATAAAGTAATCTATAAATG
>NW_011485179.1:8819-10316 GCF_000754665.1 Bison bison bison | reverse complement strand
CCCCGCTCACCCGCGCGCCCGCAGCGCCCCGCGCGCTACCACCCAATATGGTTAGATTTTAATCTGCCAACTTGTTTTCTATTTGTCCCATTTTAGTTTTGTTCCCTTGCTTCCTTTTTCTTTATCTTGTTTTGGATTGATTTTTTTAAATGATTTCATTTTATTTTCATTTTTGGCTTATTACTTATTAGTAGTTGCTTTAGGATTTAAGTTATTACATTCTGCCTTCAAATGACTTTATTCACTGCATACGTATTATAAAGGCTTACAATAATGTGTTTTCATTTCTGCCCTCTTGGTCTTTGTGATATTGTTTTCATGTATTTTACTTATATATATAAGCTTCACACTCCTCTGTCATTATTTTGTTTAAATAGTCTTTTAGAAAAATGTAAATAATATTAAATATTGATCAGTTATTACTATTTCTTGTGTTATTTATTGTGTAGAACCATATTTCCATCTAGTGGCATTTTCTTTTTGCCTTAAGGACTTCCTTTAACATTTCTTGTAGTGAAAGTCTCCTGATGATGAATTCTGAATCTAAAAATTTCTTTATTGCAAAATTTTTTCAAAGATATTTTTAGCAGTTATAGAATTCCAGGCTGATAATTTTGTTTTCTTTAGTACTTTAAAGTGAAAGTGAAGTCGCTCAGTCGTGTCCAACTCTCTGCGACCCCATGGACTGTAGCCTACGAGTCTTCTCCATCCATGGGATTTTTCAGGCAAGAGTACTAGAGTGGGTTGCCATTTCTTTCTCCAGGGGATCTTCCTGACCCAGGGATCGAACCCGGGTCTCCCTCATTGTAGGCAGACGTTTTACCATCTGAGCCACCAGGGAAGTTCCAGTACTTTAAAAATATTACTCAATTTTCCTTACTTGCATTGTTTGCAACAGGAAATGTGTCATCATCTTTCTCTTTGTTCCTTTGTATGTAATGTGCCTTTTTTCTCTGGCAGTTTTTAAGACTTTATTGCTAGTTTTGTGAAAGTTTATTATTATGTGCATTAGTATAGTTTTCTTCACACTGATGGTGTTAAGGTTTTTGCGGTTCTTAGACCTATAAGTTTATAATTTTCATCAAATTTGCAGAATTATTGGTTATTATTGCCTCAGATTTTAACCCCCTATATGCCTCTCTCCTTATACGAATCCAACTACATGTATAATAAACTGCTTTGAATTGTTCCACATATGATTCTGAGTTTATTTCCCCCCTTAATTTGATTTTTTCACTTTGGACAGTTTCTATTGCCATGTAAGTTCAGTTTCACCAATCTTTTTTTCTATTATATCTATTTTGTTATTATTCCCCTTGAATGTACTTTTCATCTCATTATAGCTGCCATATCCAGAAGCTTGTATCTTCCATATGCTTCTCTCTAGCTTTTTGGAAAAAAACCCACTCCAATATTCTTGCCTGGGAAATCCCATGGACAGAGGAGCCCAGTAGGCTATAGTCCATGGGGTTGCAAAAGAGTTGGGCATGACTTAGC